>NC_056712.1:10467176-10662176 GCF_018831695.1 Puntigrus tetrazona
AGAAAGAGGCTACAAATAAAACGTAACTCCTAAAAACATAACAGCATTTACCATTTATCTAGTTTCTGAACACTAACCTGACTTCCACTTACACTGACAGCATAAAATTTACAGTCAATTCTATTAAATACTATGACTAAAATATGACAACTGGTGGCATTGACGAATTACACAGAAAAAAAACCTGTAAATCAGATTTGCTGGTTTTTAACATTTTTGGCTATGTTCAAATTAGAATACTAAAATATTATATGCAACATACAACATATGCATGTTACTTCATAGTCATCTGGAAATGGTTGGTAAAGGTAAGCAAATTGCAGTTATTTTTCACATTTTAGCCAATGTTGTTGGTCATCTGGACATTATTAAGTACAGTATGCACGGCTGATAAATAGTTCGGCGTCAGTAAAGGATGTTTAAAAGCTTTGCATCACAGGGATACATTACATTTTAATACATTACCATGTAAAATATTTTACAGTATTATTGTTTTTAGTGTATTTTAGTCAAATAAAAGCTGCATTAGAATTTAAAGGGTTAGTTTACACCAAAATGAAAATTCTGTCATTAATTACTCACCACACCCGTAAGACCATAGTTCATAATTTACTTGGCCATTCTTCTTCCCCGAGTTACTTTTTTTTGCCATTTTGGAGAGTATCACAGCAAATACGCACACTTTCCCCTAAGAGGAAACAACCACAGATTACGTTCAAGCACGTGCCCACAACATTTAAGGAGGCTGATTACGTCAAATACATTAAAGCGTGTGTATGCGTTGTGATACTCTCCAAAATGGTGGGAGACATAACTCAGGGCAGAAGAAAGGTTGAGTAAAAAAAAAAGTATTCTCTTAGTGCCGAAAACTGAATGTCACTGATATCACATCCTATTTTACCGCTGTATTTGCTATGTTTCTGCAGCTGGGATCATTTCAGTTGTATTGCTGTCTATGGAGGGTCAGATAGCTCTGATTTTATCAAAAATATCTTAATTTGTGTTCCGAAGATGATCAAAGGTCTTACAGGTTTGGAACGACATGAGGGTGAGTAATTAATGACAGAATTTTGCTATTGGGGGAATCTAACCCTTTAAAGTCTCACCCCAAACTTTTGACAAAAGCGCATACTGCAGAAATGGTAGTAATTCATGTTTGTCTGGGAGGCGTGAACTGTTTTTGAACAATGCACAAAGCATTTTAATAGAAGCTGTATTTACACACGTCAGTCATGTGTGACATCTTCAAGCTGTGATGTATATCTGTCAGGTTTGAGGTGGAGGTGTAGGAGGGTGTGATGGAGGTTGTAGTTCGCTACTGATCTCACCCTGTAGTCCGGGAGGACAGGATTGGGGAATCTTTCTCGTCATGCTCCTCCTCTTGGCTTTGCGCTGGCGGTTCTGTCCAGCAGGTTTAACCCGATCACTAAGAGCGTCCGAGGACTCGTCGATGTACGCCAGGTTCTCGCCAAAAAAGTCCAGAAGCGAGGGATGAGGTGGCCCGCAGCGGTCAACCACTACGACAGGAACATCCTTCCGACTTTCCAAAGATCTGAGAGTCCCTTCAGCTCCAGACTCCAGGTCCTCTGAGTTACGGGAATTTGTCTCGTATTCATATTCCGACCAGGATTCTGACGGCGTCTCGGATCCAGAGACCGATCCCGTTCCAGACTCTGAAGGGGACCTGGAAATGGCTCTGGATCCGGGTCTCGATGGTGGTTTCAGCTCTAACCTTGAGACGGATCTTGATGCTGGTCCTACAGTCAGCCTCGATCCTGGTCTCACCTCGTACGGACCATCTAACCTACCCCACGACCTGGATTGGGACAGGGCTTCAGACCCTGGGGTGTACTTGCACGCTGGCCATCCGAGAATCAGGTGTCCGTTCTCTCGGATAACATCAGCATCGAGGGAGATCCCATGAGCCAATCTTGCTGAGCCGAGTCCTGGGTGGCGATGACGATGGTGACGCTTCCGTCTACGTCGCCGCTGGAGCTGAAAAGGGTCATTGAGATCAAGGGGCACGGGAATACGGAAGTCCATGGACATGTTCTGGATGTTCTGAGTCCAGTCTGTTGCGTGGGCTCTCAACTCCTCCATCTAAAAAAAAGAAAACAATCTCAGAAATAAAGGTACAAAAGTGTACCTTCTGAAAAGGTACCGCTCCAGTGACAGCCTTTGTACCTTTATTTCTGAGAGGTGAAAAACTTATGGCGAGAATTAATTTTTGCAATACAATAAGTAAAAAGGTGGTCTATACCAACATTAAAAAAAAGGCTGCATTTTTTTTTTATCAAAAATACAGTAAAAACCGTTACACTGTTAAATATTACAACAATTCAAGATAGCTGTTTTCTACATTCTGATAGATGTCTTTAACTTTTAATCTTTTGGCCAATTTAATGTAACATTTAATTAAATTAAGAACAAAATTCTATATTTAAAAAAAAAAAATAGTAGTGAAGAGTAGTGTATATCTCGCATACAAATTGTAATAATTTTGCAGATTTATTTTCAACAATCGTAGTCCACCCAATAGTAGTCCACTGTGAAAGAATGGATGAATCTATTCTGTCTGTCTCACCTCCGCACGGGTTTTCTTTGACAACACTCTAAGCCAGTTCCCAATCATGGTGAGGATAGATGCAAAATATGCCAGACCAAACACTATCCACAACCACACCAACGGCTTGTACAGGGGCGTTCCATCTCTCCTGCTCTCTGGAATAGAGGAAAGAGAAAGATAATGACACAGGGGTGGTGTGGCCTGGTGGTTGAAAGCTCTGGGCTGGTATAATGGGAAGATTGCTGGTTTGAAGATTGAGCCATGGGCAAACACCATTGTTCAAATGAGCTAAGCACTTAAAGAAATATTCAGAGTTAAATACAAGCTAAGCTCTACCAAAAATACACCACCACTCAAATGTTTTTGGTGTTTTTGAACTTTCCCATGCTCAACAAAACTGCATTAAAAACAATAAATAAAGTAATATTGTGAAATAATTTCAAACATTTAAAATTATGTGGGTTTTATAATATATTAAAAGTAATTTGCTCCTAAATGTTCAGCAGCCAAATCACGATCCTTCAGAAATCGTTCTAATTGCTCATTTGATTATTATTTTAACAGTTGTTGAAAATCTATGGAAATTGTGATACATTTTTTTAGGATTGCTTGATGAACAGAAAGTTCAAAAGAACAGCATTTCCTTTAAATAATTACTATTTGAGTGCCTTGTTCTGCACAATCCCATCATTTTACCAAACACCTAAACATAACTACTACAATAACTGCTGCTTACTTTAGTTTAAGGTCCAATTCTATTTTAAATAACATGAAAACACAGAGAAGACTAAAAGTTAATGGAGTCTATAAAACTGTTCCTTTTTCCTGGTCTGCTGTAAGTCACTTTTCGTCTGTTAAATGACAAATTACTAACATCTCAAAAGATTCTCATAGATTAGAGATAAATGCCTGCTTTGGTATAAAATTACAGCTATTACAATTAATTCTATTACAATTAGTGTCTATGGCTTTAAAAAAAAACAGATAATTAGATGATGTAAATGTCTACAACTTCATGGCTGTCTGGATCCAATGACCACAAAACATCCTGCAATTCCAGACATAATACAATATTAAGCTCCTTAACTGAATTATCATACGGTCACGTGACACGGTAAACTAAATCATATGTAATGATTATTGTATGTAGACATCATATATCTGTGCACCTGCCACATAGTCCCCAAAGCCCACCGTGGTCAGGGTGATCACGACAAAGTAAACCGCTTCCAACAGACTCCAGCTCTCCACTTCTTTAAACACCATGGTCGGGACAGCGATGAAGACTAAGCAGCCAATCAGGATGGAGAAGACAGCGGAGATGACACGGACGCTGGTGGGCTTTACACCCTTACGCTGTTCAGCAGGAAAAAAATAGAGATGCTTTTCAACGTAACCTGACAACATAATATGCTTACCTTTTTTATTTGGGAAACGACTTAATGCATAAGCATTAGTATTAGTATTAGTATTTGAGAATCAGGGGCTGGATTCACAAAAATCTTTATAATCATAATCAGGCAAGACACTACTAACAAAAACATTGCTTTTTTCATGCACTGGTCAGTTTTGAGATTTTGGGATATTTGGAGGTCATTTGGCTTCTCATATTTTCTTTCAGACTAACAGAAAGAAAACACTAAAAATACACATTAAAGTGTGTATTTTATTGCACTTAATCCATTTGTTTCTCTATGCATATCTTTCAAATCACTCATACACTCCAGACAATATACAGTTTTATATTGTTATTATAGAGGGGTTTGTTCAGAGATCATTTGCCTGATGTTGTAAATTCCTTTTTTTTTATTTCTAAAATTAGATTAAAGTTTATTTCTTCCGTGGAAAAAAAACAAATGCAATTATGACTTTTTATATCACATCACAGATTTTGCAAATTTATTGTGAGATAAAAACATTTTATAGATAATTTTTTTTTTCCTGCAATTTAGAATTTACATCTTACAATTTTTGTCTTTTTTTTTTTATCTGAATTTACATCTTGCAATTTGTCTTCATATTTTCCTAATTGTTTATATATAACAACTCTGACCTGCAAGTTCATATTTCAGGCTTATCTAAAATCTACTGTGTAAAAACCTTTATGTCAGCAAAATGAAACTTTTTAATGAAATTTTTAACCTTGTTTTATCCAGTGTTCAGATTTACATTCTGGAAATGCTTGCAAATTAGTATATATTTAATATAATTCCTAATTTACATATGTGACCCTGGACAGAAAACCAAGTAATACATTCTGAAAGTGAATTACTCATAGCAGAATAAATAAGCTTTCCATTGATGTATGGTTTGTTAGGATATAACAATATTTGGCCGAGATACAACTATTTAAAAATCTGGAATCTAAGGGTGCAAAAAATCTAAATATTAAGAAAATTGCCTTTAATGCTGTCCAAATAAAGTCCTTAGCAATGCATATTACTAATAATATATATATATATACACACACAGTAGGAGATATACTAAATATCTTCATGGAACATGATCCTTACTTAATATCCTAATAATTTTGGCATAAAACTAAAATCTGTCATTTTGGCCATACAATGTATTATTACAAATAAACCTATGCTACTTAACACTGGTTACTGTCTTTACAACAATCTTCAGAAAATATCTTTTTTATTACATCACTATGAAATATTTCCTAATAAAATATCATTTCTGTATCAAAAGTTGCAAATGCTCTTTACAATGCGTCACCGCTTACTGTTTTAACAGTTCATCTACATTATTATTCTGATTTTCTACTGGTCTGAACATTGAGGAGTCACTTACCAAGAACAGAGTCTCTATCTTGGCCACTGCTCTCCTCAGCAGGGTGCCCAGGTGGTCTCCAACCCCTGCTAACAGTATCCCAAACATGGGGATCCCCACCAGAGCATAAAATATACAGAACAACTGACCGCCTTTGGTCTTGGGCGAAATGTTTCCAAACCCTAGAGAAAAGGAAATCAAGCTCCTAAGATGATGATGATGATGATGATGAAAGTGAAAAAAATTTAATTCTAAAGAGAAAAATCTCACCAATGGTGGTTATGATGGTACCACAGAAGAAGAAAGCATTGGATGGATCCCATCTGCTGGTATAATTTGATGTGCTTCTGGCGTCCACACCTGCTTCAATGGCATCAACCACTTTCTAAAGCAAAAAGACGATGGATTTATCAGTGATGTCCCAATGTACCTGAGTCATAGACATTAAGATGTCCACATCAAATGAAATTCACAAAAACTTTTTTTTTTTTTTTTTTCATAGAAAGCACTTTAAATGTAAAGTGTCTACTTTTAAGGTTTCGGAGGTTAAGGTTTTGGAGACTAAAATGTCAAAATTTGGTTGAAATAATGTTACATTGCCATTCAGTGTTACACAATATTTATGCTTATTTTGATCTGTGCATATTAAAATATATAAAAGAACAAGGAAACATATTACGTTTTATTGTGTTGTAAATGACAAAATAATTTTAAATGACAAATAGTCAAAACCCAGGATAGAGCCAAATACAAAAAATACAATTAATTAGTATTTGGGTTGAAAGAAATTATTCTTTTAATGTGTCAAAGATTATTAAATCATGTTTAATTTGGTGTGTTGCTGCTCATATCTTTGCGATCAATTGTCAAACTTGCTAGCAATTTCAGAATGTTAATTAATTCTACACCAGTTTCCAAAAAATTGCAATTTGGATTGAAGTTTTTTTTGAGACAGACCTCTGTGAACTCTCTCAGGCTGTAAGGAGTGACACAGCTGTGGTTCTGTAGGAAAGCCATTCGAGACGTCAGCAGCTCGCGGTGAGCCCATTCCTCCCTGGAGGACTCCAGCCAGCCGAACACCAGAGCCCCCAACACCAAATACAGCAGCACGGCTGCCAGGATGGTCAACAGCGTTGTGTACCGCATGACGTCAAACGCGAGGCTGCATACTGCGGATGAATGTTTTGGAAACATCCATAATCATGTGTCCATCAGGTTAGGTGGAGCGAAGAGAAGAACGTCAAGGGAAACAAACACAATAATCAAATTATCTCTGCTTATCACGACAAATGAAGAAATGTGAGTGTGTTTTTTCACTATTTGGCAAAGTACAGTAGCCTATAAAAAGGATTTGGGATCAAAGTATGTAAAAATTAAACAGAATATCATAGCAAAACAAATGATCCCATATCTACTTTGCAGAGCGTCGCTTCTTTTTTCGTAGAACGTTCTGCTTGAAAGTATTTGCCCTCCCTCTATTTAAAATAAAAAGCAGCTTTGCTACTATTTACTACGAAATGCTATTTATTCATAATTAGAAGCACCTAAGTAACTTATTTCTAGTGTCACTGTATATGTAATAGAAAACAGAGATCAATTATTTACCTCATCAAAGCTGTTTTTCCAGATTCACTCTTTTCTCCATTTCCTCCATATCAGATGTTTGCTGGACTCGTTTGCACACTCTTCTTGTCTCTGCACAGCCTCTTTTACTGCTGCACACAAAAACCTGTGAGACATAACGGTCAGAAAATGCTCCGAGCACACTGAAGCTGACTCCAGATCAGCTTTGAGCTCCAGGAGCTTTGACCCAGTCCAGACACATAACAGGAGAGGGGTAAAGGCGCAGAGGTAAGAAGACAACACATGACGGCATTGAAACAGAACTTCTGGCACAGGTCTATGTAAACAAATTGTTCCACGGCCCTCTGACAGAACCTTGATGCTCACCAGGGCTCTCTGGGACTTACTTTGTAGACACATGGTTACCGTATATTATGGTATACATTATGTTGTCACTTTAAGTATTTGCGATCATTTGTTTTACTTTGCCGTGTTATGTTTTACATTGCATTTATTATGATCGTAAATATGAACAACTTGCGTGTGAAACGATTAAGAACCGACTTTTTGTTGTGGTTTTTTGCAAAGAACATTAAATTGTTACAGATCTTGCAAAACAGACAACTGAAAATGGGTAAAGCATAAATCAATAAATAAAAAAAAAAAGGTCAAATATTTTAGAATAAAAAATTGTGCTGCTCCCAAGATCAGATTAAAGACTTATATTTGTTAAATTCATGTTTCTTAGGCCTTATTTTATTAAGTATATTATTTTATATATATATATATATATATATATATATATATATATATATATATATATATATATATATATATATATATATATAATAGATAAACGTTTACACAATATGCTTAAGATTTACATTCAAACAAAGCCAATTCATTATAAATCATATTCACTCTCAAAAAAAGTACAAAAGCTGTCAGTGGGGTGATAACTTTTTCAAAAAACGCGAATAATCGCCTAAACGTCTAGTTTTCGCCTAAACGTCTACTTGTTAATTAATCGTTTAATAAGTGTAAGCCTTTACAAAACAGCGTAAAAACGTGTGTAAAGTTTGCGAGGGAGCGTTATCTTACCTCCGTCGGGAGTGTGTGTCTTGAGGAGTTCCCTCTCTCCTGAAGACCGCTGTGAGGAGGACGCGTGCACTCATCAGGACTTTCCCCATTCCCAGGTCTTACGTGAACCTGCCAACACGAGAGAGGAAAAACAGCAGGGAAGAGACGGAGAGGAGGGGAGGAGAGAGCATTGTTTGGCAGAGACGCCAATGAAAGCGGTTTCAGGTGTTTAAAACGTTGTTGAGCGCTCTTCTCTCGTCTCATCTCATGCGAAGCAGTGGGTTTATGTCATAAAATACTCCGAACGGTTATCTTCTAGGAATCAATTCTTAACGTTCTAAGAACGTTCTCCGAAGAACGTTATCCTACAGAAATGTTATCCTTATTTGCTTGCATTTTGTATACTTTAAAGACTAAAAAGCAGTATTAAAAGGAAGGTCATGTGACCGCTCTTTGATCCTGGATGCTGATTAGTCAATGCGTCTTGAAATCATCAACAGACATTATACAGCCACTATTTTCTCCATCTTTTATAAAATCAAAAAGGGTAACACTTTATTTTAAGGTGTCCTTGTTACAGTGTAATTACACATCTAAGTACTAATTAATGACAAGTAACTACATGCACTTTATGTATGGATTACTTTCGTATAATTATGCATAATTATCTGTTACAAGGACGTCTTAAAATAAGGTTCTTCAGGCTCTGTATTTGTATTTTCACAGTATAGCACAAACTTCATACCTAAAATAGTGACATCGGCTACGGTGATGACCCAGCACAAAACGGACTGGACGTCTGTCATCTGTGGACAAAATTGCAATACTAAGTCACCGTCAAACATTAAAGCTCAGCATTTAAAACATTCACTGTAAGGACCGCAGTGGGCCCTCTGGACCCAGCCAAAGCTCAGAAGACAAGAAACAGAACTCCCTGACCGAGCTGATGCAAAGACCACAATGGCCTTTAAATCCTTTAAAAGCTCTGATATGTGATATCACATCCATAGACATGTCTTTGATTTCTGGTCCAAGAATGACTAACATTCGGCTATTGAAAAAACAAGTGCATAACACCATGTCCATGAGTTATCTCAATCTATTATTACATTATTCCTCAAAATGGGTTGTAACTGTGGAAATTATTGTGACCGAAGGAGGTTTGTGTAAAAGACATCATGCCAGAACTACATTTCTTACAGATGAGTAGAAATGTTGTGAACCAGAGAAAAGCATCCACCGTCAACTAAACACAGACCCTTCGAGCAACCCGTTCAGCCAAAAGACACAAATGGAGTCTCTTTGAAAATACAGAGAGGCAAAGTGTTGTACATTACTCTCTTTAAATGAGTCTGTATAACGTTTGCTTACACTTAACTAAGTGCTAGACCCACTTTGTTTTTAAGGCAGCATGGATCTGCTGCCCATGAATCTTACAAATTTGATTAAAAATAATGTAATGTAACAAACATGGCATAAACCGAGATTTAATGTTACAAAATGTATAGAATGAAAACAAATGAGTGTTTAAAAAGAAAATCTCAAAAGATTAAAATTCCATTTCAATGCGAGCGCTATGTAATGGAAAATAATGAAAAGTAAAGCAAAGCGAACTTAATTTGAGTAATTTTCAATATTGACTGGCTGACTGTATTGTATTTCTACTTAAATCAATTAAAGAACATAAAAAATTGATATGAGCTAAAACGATTTAAATATGAAGAGTGTGTACAAGACCAATGAAACAAACCCAACTTTGTAAGACAACAGTCATAGAGTTTATGCATTATTATATTAAGTCTAATAATAATAAAAAAAAACAAAAAAAAAAATCTTAATTCGTCAATTATCTTCAAATCATCTTGACAATCTCCATATTTAGCTTGTACAGAATTCTACAGTGCAAAAAATAAAAGAAAAACCCCACCATATGGACATTTGGATTTCATTTATGTTTAATAAAAGTAAACATTTCAAACTGAAAATCCTACAAACCATTTGACATTTTGACGCAAATACACAGATGACAGTGAATCAGATAAATAGATTAATCTAAATCAAAAATTATCCAAGCTTCTCATAGGCTTCATCACAAACGGACAATGATATAAATACTCCACTGTGCATTATAAAGCTGTTAGATGACAGAGAGAAAGAAACAGCCTGACAGTGAAACGCCATACAAGGATCGGAAACAGGCTCAGGTTGATCTGAGTCATGCCACACACACACACACACACACACACACACACACACACACACACACACACACACTCTCTGTCTCTCTCTCTCACACAGTAGTGCACAAAGGCAAGTCTTCAAGATGTGTTTGTCAATAAATAAGGCTATTCACAAAAAATTCAAGTCTCATAAAACAGGGGCTAACACCTCCTCTACGCAAAAACAAAAATATATTACATTGCTATTTTGGAGCTAATTTAGGCTCCAACACTCAAAAACTATACAACATCAATATGCACAAAAGGGATCGATTTTCAGCTGATGAGAACAATTAGAAAAACAAACCAAAAAAAAAAAAAAAAAAACCTTCAAATGTCCTTTAAATTGTACAGCACATGACACAGGCAGCGCTCAGATCCTCTCGATATAAATCCTCTTGATATACATCATGATTTAAGAGTGAAATTCCTTCAGCATGGAGACCTGAGAACATACTCTGAAATGTGAGTCATATTAGAAAAATTAGGGAAAATGACTGTTGCAAAGCATGCAGACTAAACACCTATATACGGTTGGAATCAGGTGTGTATGAGTGCTATGGCTCAATTTCATCATCTTCCTCCTGGGGCGTGGCTTCTCTGCGTGGGAGGGGCATTGCATCAGTTCCCAGAAGCCCTCTACGCAGGACGTATGGACAAGCTGGCCCACTGGGAATGTCAGCAAATCCTTCAGGAGATAAATACGACATTACAAGGAATGGTTCTCACATAAAAAAAAAATTATTTGAAAATTGACTTGACCTCAGGCCAATCGAGATAGGAGTTTGTTTCTTTATCTGAACAGATTTGGAGACGTTTGACATTACATCACTTGATCAGCAATGGATCCTCTGCAGTGAATGAGTGCAATCAGTCTAAACAACTGATAAAAACATCACAACAATTTACACAACTAGTCCATCAATTAACATCTCCTGAAGTAAAAAGCTGTTTATTATCAACTTTAAATTTAATGCAAATTCACTCCAAATATGTTCCAATAATGAAACAAACTTATCTCGGATCACCTGAAGGAGAGTAGATTTAAAGCAAGTTTTAATTTTGAAGACTGCTCGGTTTTTATTATAGTATCCATTCTGACCTTTCATGACAACCTCCGGCAGGCCGTACGGTTCGTATTCGGTCTCGTCGTAAGCGGCAGACATGCGGCTGCGGTTCTGCCGGATGCGCTCAGCGAGGTGGGCTGGGTCATTCATGGGAAACGCGCTGGATAACAGCAGCTGGTTTGTAACAGACTGCCTGGTCGGAGAGAGGGGCGGCGAGTCTGAGGGCTCTTTATCGCCTTTATCTTCCAGCTGTTCTCCATCTGTTTGGGTGCAGGCGTGGATGGCTGGCTGTTTGTCCCCCAAAATCAGCTCTTGGCTCTCCTCTGTCTGAGTGGATGCACTCCTCACCTCTGTTCTGACTCTGCTGACCTCTATCATTTGACACTGAGCAGATTCATTCTTGATCGGCTCTTCCACATGTTCATTCTGTTTATCTGTTGTTTCTCTATGACAATGTCCGTGTTTATCCAAATCAACAGTTTCCATAGTTTCAATCTCATTATGCCCAGGGCATAACACACCAGATTTCTGGGAGTCTGCAGTCCCATAGGACTCTGCGATTGGTTTTGAGTTGATTACCTCGGT
Source organism: Puntigrus tetrazona (assembly GCF_018831695.1). Lineage (NCBI taxonomy): Eukaryota > Metazoa > Chordata > Actinopteri > Cypriniformes > Cyprinidae > Puntigrus > Puntigrus tetrazona. The sequence continues at coordinate 10,479,035 of NC_056712.1, forward strand.
CTGGTGTTTGGTTGAGATGGAAACACTGATTAAGGCATCATCCTGGCTGTTCGCACTAGCTTCTGCTACTTTGGTCTTATCCTCAGGAGACACTGAGGCAACCGTCTGAGAATCTGAATTACTGTAATCTGTTGGTTTGGTCTGTGGAGGTGACTGTTTGTCTTCAGTGTTACTACTAATTATATCTGGGACAGGGGCACTTTTGTTGCTAACAGAGCTCCTTTCACATTCATGTTGAGAATGTTCTTTGGGCATTACTTCATTTCCAGTCACAAGATCCTGAAAACAATGAAATATTTGCAGACAAAGAAAGAAATAATGTACCAAATTTCAAAAGCTTATGACTATATTAAAGCTGCACAATTTGTGTGTGGGGCAGGGGGTGTATTGTGTGTCAGTATTTATGGCTTAATTTCTTAATTTGCGACAATACAAATTGTTAACACTTTTGGGGTAATTTTCCAGAACTACACTCGTATAAAAAGCCAGTCTATAAAAATAAATAAATAAAATAATTATACAGGTTTGCAGTGACATGAGAGAAAGAGAATTATCAGAGTTTTCATTTGTGGGAAAACAATCTTTTGAGTACAGTTGAACATAGTTCAAGGTTTTTTTCCTTATGTAAATAATGACATTATGAAATGTTTACCTTATCAGGCCATTGAGATTCTCTCATTTGAGTTTCAGGTGATACACGCTTCCCCAAGTTGGTTTGGTCACTTGTGTCGGCTAATCTGGATTGATCTGTCAAATCTTTGACAGCACACTGTTGCATCTTGGTTCTACAACAGACAGAGCACAGACTGAAGGGTCTTGCGTTAAGGGTCCTACATAAACATCGCTCATTCACTGAACCTGTGTTTACCATCCACATCTCAGGACCAACATACCCGTAATTCATGTTAAGTACCTCACACTGCCTTTAAAATTATTATGAACAAATACAGTTTACGTTACTATGTAGCTTATCGCATATTTATCTTCAACAAATGTCAGTCAAAGGATGTTACCTTGTCATTTGGGACTGCGTGCACAGCTTTCTGGGAGTGCAGGGGAGGTACAGCTCGAACTCTTTTAGCACGATGGAGGGTGAGTTGTTGCCCAGAGTTTCTTCAGAGAGCTTCCAGAGTTCGAGTTCTTCAGCTTGCATCCTGTTCTGCTCCGAGAGGTGCTGGATTTGCTCTTGTAATGCCTGGATCTGGAGGACACAGAAAATATATAAAAAAATAAATAAATAAATAACATGACTTAATTTGCATGCATGTACAGAGCATTTAAGGTGTTTTCCCAATTTGGTAATCTTGGGATTAAGACTAAGGGTTAAGTGTTTGTTTAAATATGCAATAACAGTAAGATGCATTTAGAAAAATGACAGTGTGTATTTCCAATTCATGCCAACAAAACAATTCCATTTTAATAAAACGTGCCTGCTCCTGAAGACACTGAACCTCTGCTTTGGAGTCTGCGTGAAGAACAATCACCTCCTCCTGTTCTAAAGGAAAACCACTTTGTGACCCTGCCTTTGTGCTTGACAATTCATCATTTTCAGTGTTCACTAAAACTAAGGCACTATCTTGTTTAGCACAAGTGTCTTCACCCAGGTGTTTCAGTTTCAACTCTTCGTTCTCTTGTTTAACAGTCAGAAGCTTGTCCTCCATCACACCCCTCTGTAGAACAAGTTCTAAATTCTGAGCCTTCAACACGTTCAGCTCAAGATGAGCATTTTGTAATTCCTTTGTAACTCGTTCTAGCTCTATGATATTACCTGTGGAAGGTACTGGTTTTGAAATGTGATTTTGGAAGTTAAGAACATCCAGCTGTTCATTTTGCAATAGAGAACATATATGCTCATCAGTTACCTCAGAAAGTCTGGGTGCGTCTGAAACAGCACTAGAATTAGGAGAACTTCCACAATGTGCATCTAAAGTGAAACATAATTCATGTGGTTTGGAAGCTTCAGTTGCTTGTAGCTTATCAGATATTTTACTAGTGTTGGTTTGGTCAATGTTTTGACTAACAGGAAGCTGTACAGCAGGCCATGAGACCTTTTCTTTCAGAACTGGTTGTGTATCATCACTAAATATTTCATGGTCGCTTATGCTTGTATTGCTGAAGACCGAATCACAGCTTAGTTCTCTTGAGATCTCTGAAGACAGTTCAGGAGGTGTAGAGACCTCATTGAGGGCAGTGGTCATCCTAGTGTGCTTTTCTTCTTCAAGAAGATAGATTTTCTCTTGACATTTTTGTAATTCCTTGCTTTGCATCTTGAGGGCACAGTCTTTATCGTGTAACTCTTTCAGCAGGTTCGTAATGTGCTTGCTCTGGCTTTCAAAAGCTTGGGTAAGGTTCTTGGTCTGAGTGGTCACTTGCTTCTGTAGGTCCTCCAGCTTTCCTTGAGCTAGTTTGGCCTTATCTGACTCTCGGTCTCGCGCTGCCCTCAGGTGCTCCACCTCTAAAATTAAAACAGTAGTGTTGTCTAAATCGGAGGCATCTTTGCTCATTGGTTGAATCCTGCCTATCTCCGCAGAAGAGGTCTTTTCCCCTGTTGGCTTAGTTTGTGCTCTAAGATCCATAATCAGCTCCATTGATCTGGTTTCTTTGCAGACCATTGTATTCTGAAGGTTCACAGAATCACAGATGGACTCTTGATTGTCAGGAGAAAGAACAGTGTCTTTGTTTTCTGTAACAGCAGGATTCTTATTGGTGTTCGGATGGTGTTCTAGTTGTAAATATGTAAGGGGAAGATTGTCTTTTGATATCTTCTCTTCAAAAGTTCTAGATTTTCGAAGAATGTCCAGCTCTTCTTGAAGCTGTGCAATCTTCAGTCCTTCCAATTCCTCTTTTCTGATTCGTTTCCCTTCCTCTTCCCTCTCCCTCTCTCTTTCCTCCCGTTCCTGTGCAAGCTTGAGCTGAAGGTCTTTCAAGTCCTTTTTCATTTTTGCCATTTCCTCCTCCATGCAAATCTCCTTTTGCTCCATTCCAGCCAAAACATTCTTCAGCTGGGTACCCTCTTCCTGGTCTCTCACTATGTCTTTTAGCTTCTTCCCAGCTTCTCTTTCCAGGGCATCAAGAGTTTCTCTCAGTTTTGTGCTCTCTTTCTTCTCTTGCTCCAGCTGGGCTTCCAGTTTTGTCACACTGTCTTTAAGTTCAAGAGCTTTGGCACGGTGCTGCTCAGTCTGTGTCGAGTGTTTCCGGCTTAACTGTTTAAGTTTGGTCCTAGCCTCGGTTTCAGCTCTTCTCTGGGTTTCAAGGTCATCAAGTCGCTTCTGAAGCTCATATTTCACATCTCTAAGTTCATCACGGAGTTCCGCATTCTCCTTCCTCACATCTTTTAGAGGTGCAGAGTCATGCTTTTCTGTTATGGCTGGTGTATCATCTACCTGTAAGCTACAAGAGATGGCCGATTCACTTTTAGGCATTGTGCTACTGGTTGACTCAGATGTGAATGAGTCTGTGTCCACATCTTCAATACCAGTGTCTTGCTCAGTCACTGAGGTCTCTACATCAGTCTCAATCAGTTCCCGACAGTCACTTGGATGTGTTTGGATTCCTCTTCCTTTAAATTTCTGTGATTCTTCAGACTCAAATTTTCCAATGTGCTCTGAATCAATGCCCTCTCCTGGCTCTCTGCCAGAAGGATACTTCATTCTCTCCTCTTCTCTTGTTCTTCCCGTTTTAGGGGCTTTCTTCCTCTGAGAAGAGTTGTTGTAGGGAGGAGAGCGGTCATGATGGAGGGAAACCGAGGGAGAGAAGCAGTCTCCTGAAGAGCTGAAGTGATGAGAGGGTACAGCTGGAGGAGGAGCAGCCAGTTGAGCTACAGAAAAAAAAATAATAGAGAGCAAATAATATGATGAAAATGTATAATATATAAATAATTTAGGCAAATATACTATATTCTAGAGCTGCCCCCTAATAGTCATCCAAATGCTAGTCAACCAAAATTGTATTTGTTGTGGAAAAATAAATAAAAATCCTTAGGCTAATTAACGCAGAACGTTATTAAAATACTCATACAGATAAGAGCAATCTTTTGAATCGGTAAGGACTATGTTTATTTGTGTGCAATAACAAATCATTGTGCTTTCATAAAATAATCTAATCTTTGTAAAATGGAAAACTTTTTGTAATGTACAATGATTTTTGAAGGTGTATTGTCAAGGTTTGGTCAGAAGAGGGAGTCAAACACAAGGGAAGTGTGTAATCAGGGCGGGGCCAAAACAGACAAGCGCAGTTCTCCATGTAGACCAGATTCCTCCCAGACTCACCCTGCAGTTCTTTAATGAGCCTGAGGGCCTCAGCAAGCTCCTCAGTCAACCGCTTTACTTCTTCCTGTAGCGCTTTCTCCTGTTTCTTCATCTGCCCCAGAGACACAGTGAGACTTTCGCAATCCCTTAGCGCCTCCTACAGGACAAGATGAGAGGTGCGCATGTTATGACGTACAACAGGCTTGTCAAATGAGATTAATGATTAAAGACTTGCATCTCATTTGAACAGCCAACTACATTATACAATTGTTTTGTTACAGAGAACAGAATTTTAATAGTGAACAGTAAAAGCAACCATAATCCTCAGTGTTTAGGGTGAGGCATGTTGGAAAAAAAACAAAAACACACCTAAATAAAAAAATAAAATAAAAGCATTCAAGCAGACAAAGAGGTTATCCAACTGCAATCCTGATCTGCATATAACATTACACTGCTTTGAAACATCATAAAAGCTTTTGGTATAATACATGACTCTTGTATTGTGCACATACCTTCTAAAAATAAAGTGCTTAAACCCAAGCCCCAGTGTGAAACAGAAGTCATAAGGAGATAATGGTGCTATATCTGAGACTGTATTCAGCTGAGTCAGTAACGGCATTGTTGCACTGGGAGCTTCATCTGTGTGTGTGTGTGTGTGTGTGTGTATTTGACTGGGTCTCTCTGATCTAACAATACTGTTCAGATACCTGGGGCCAGTAAAAATTTTTTTTAAAAGAAACTAGTACTTTAATTCCTCAAGGACACATTAATCAAAAGCAATGGTAAAAAAATCTTTTACGCATATACATATATTTGTGTCACAAAAATGCGGTTCTTGTGAACGTATATCAAGTAATACTAAAACAAATTATGTAATTCACAAAAATATTAATTAGTACAACCGTTTTCAATTTTGTAATTTACTTTTGGGGACATTCCTCATAAGCTATAGATATATTGTAATAAAAACAAAACATGTATATTACTAATACTAATTTAGTATTTAAAATGACTCAATTTAAACATATGTGAATGCTGTGTCTAGTCTCTTTTTTAAACAGCATTTCTCTTGGATCAATTGGTGACAAGGAATTAGCAAAAAAAAAAAAACACCTTGTCATTATTGAAGACCGTCCTGCCTTATCTACCAGACATTGCGACAGGTGACTTGAACTGGACTTTGTGTTGTTGTTATTGAACACTTGTTTCTTGTCACTCTTGTTGGTGTAACTTAACATACTTATACAAAATTTTGATGAATGTGAAAGAAAAAAAATGGTGAGGTACGGAGTGATTAAATGGCGTCGGATTGGCTAAAAGTCAATGCATCTCTGTCCCATTGTTTAAAACACATAATAACTTAGAAACAATATAAAAGTTTCTAAGTACACAAAATTGCTGAGAAAAAAAAGTGACCTTTTACCTTCAAGGAAAAATGGCTCAAAGAAATTAAAAGAAATAAAGTGTTTTTATATTTTACAGCAATACAACTAAAAAGTATGATCAGTATGATTAAATCTTTCATAATTTAAGGCCGCATTTACATAATTAAAAACAGTAATATTGTGAAATATTCAAATTCATGCACCTTTGCTGAATACAAGTACTAATTTCTTACAAAGAAAAAAAAAGACTTTACTTATAGTGCTGTTTAATAGTAGTAAAACTACACCTGCTGACGTGTTGACTGTGACATGTATGTAGTTGTACCGTGAGTTTGGCCTCAGTCTGGGTCTCTCTCTTCTGACTCTCTTTCAGGTCAGACTCTGCGTTCTTCAGTTTTCCTCTCACATCCTCTAGATCTCTCTCCAAACTCTGCTTCTGCAAACACACCTGAGAGAAAGACAAACAGTCAGCAGAAGGATTAGAGCGTGTGCCAAGAGAAAGAGCACGTATCTTCATCATGCCGTGTTTGTGGCAGACCAAGTACGAGTCACTCATTTTCATGCAGGATGCCACATAAACCAATGTTATCGGAAACCATGTCAAACAAATGATGAGATTTATTTATGGAATGTAAAATGCAAAAAAAGTCCCTTTCACGTATCTTGAAGATTAACCGGATGATGTACAAACCATGCAACATTTACAGAACTGATTCCAAAGGCTTTTTCATGTGAATTAGACATTAATGCAAAGCACACATTTGAAATGTTTAGGCTCACTTTGTTTTTATGCCTCTCCATACACAAATGTGTAATGTGTAACTATGTAAAAGACCCAAGCATGGCCATAAATAGTGTAATACAAACTGTATCTATTAGAATTTCAAAACAGCAAATTCCATGACCTCAGTTCAGGCCATGTTATCAGTTGTGTGCCCCATTAGCACAAATACACCATTACCGAGCTCTGTGTCTACACATATGCTTGCATCATGTGTCTCTTATATTAACACACGGTATTTATGTGAGCAATATAACAGAATGATTAATTCAACAAACAGCAAAGTAACAAAACAGGGCTCAAACAAGACTTGTTTCATCTTGGTGAAATGTGAGTGAACTGTATGGGTTGAGAGAGATATTTTACTTCACACACACACACACACGGGTCATCTCCACATCTTCTTCCTCTACTCAAGCCTCTGGGGAATATAAGGCATTTCTAAAAAAAACATGCTATGAGTTTCAAACATACATCACACTGAGATTACAACACTGACCTTCGCTCTAGTGTCCTCTGAGGAGGAAAAACAGAAAGAGAAAAAAAGGAATAGAACTGTGTGAGAAAACATGAGCAGTGGGAGAATGAGAGAAAGAGAGAGAGAGAGAGAGAGAGAGAGAGAGAGAGAGAGAGAGAGAGAGAGAGAGAGAGAGAGAGAGGTGACATAAGTGCATTGACCAGAAGACACCCATACTGGAGCTCCCATGAGACAAAGAACGAGAGCCAGAGAGAATGAAGACAGTGGACAGAGGAAAAGGACAGAGGCTACAGTTTAATATAGAGGAGAGGTTAGATTTCTGGAAACATCTAATTTTTGCAAATTACAAACAAAAAGTAGCTGAGTGAACCAAAGCTATTTAAGGAAATAGGAGAAGCAAGTAGAGACAAGTGGTTCTTGACTAAACACTCATCATTACGTTCCCCTCTGTGTTCTAATCGGTCACCGGAGCACTGCTCTATGGTTTCTAAAGCCCAAAGTATACTGCATACATTAGAGTATGTATACATGCAAGTGATGGTTTTTTTTCCCACAATCAGCTATACAAAGTTAGATTTTGGTGTACCAGTCCCATTATTTCTTAATTTTTTATATTTCATATTTTAACCTTTTTACTTTTGCAGTGCTCGTGTTTATTCAAAAAAAGTCAAAGCCTTTTGAAAAATCCATTTGTTGAATGTATGGGAAACACTTTCAGATTTCTAAGCCAGTCAATATCGCAAAACGCAAACAATAAGAGGAAACCGTTTTTCTTCACTGCTGATTACACCATTAAATAAATATGAATGAACATCATAGTACTGCTTGAAAGATCAGGGTTTCAGCCTTTGGAAAGATGCCAAGAAAACAGACTGCTACACCTAGTGTGTTCAAAAGCAGGGGTATTCATGGGATGACTGCTAAACCACTACTAAGTTGTTGAAGTCAGTGCGAATATGAAGTTTGACTCATTTTACTTCAGTATTGTGACATACGTCTGAGAAAAACAAAATGGAGGTGGTAAAGTAGAAAATTAAACAATTAAAAATTAACTGGTGGAGGGGTGTAGTTAAGGAGGGTCCGCTCATGCCCAAGCCTTTAAACTGACCAGAGAAGGCCTGTTTTAGAGGGGAGGAGCATTTTCAGATTCAGAAAAAAAGATGATGAAGGCTAACAATTTTTTTTTTTCGTGGATTGACTTGCACTGGTGAATTGTTCACCACAATAATAGCAATGTGAGCCAACAAAACAGAGTCCATTTTGATTTCACACCGACTTTAAAAGGTGGAACTGAATTGTAGTTAGGACTTTGCTCTGGTTTTATAGCAATGCTCTGGTTTTTTCTACTAGATCCATATGTGTGGGATCTCACTACAAAGCTTCACTACTTATATAAACGCCTTCACTCTTCCAGTCAAGGTTGCTCCACAGCCCTAATACCTTGTCGTACTGAGCCTGCAGCGTGTTGTGAAGTGTCCTGGCCTGCTGGATCTCCTGGTTGAGTTTGTGGCTCTCCTGTTGATGTTGTCTCTCCAGAGCCTGTCTCTCTCTCTGCAGCTCCAACAGCTCCTACACAACACAAATCACAACAATCTCCAGTCACTGTGGGACTTTAAGACACAATTTTCTGTACATCTGCACTGAAATAACAGTCAAATAAGTTATTATCAGGGTTTGTACTTTACCAATACATTTCCATGACTTTTCCATGGCTTTGGAGACAACATTCATGACCTAACGTTCCATTATTTTACATAAGAATAAAAATCTGTTCAAATTTGCACAGCATGTGTTAACTAAAATTAAATAACTTATTAATATTACCAAATGACTTATTTACTTTAATGGTTAAGAGCAGCTGTGTAATGGGTAAAATAAAAGACAGGCTGCAGTCAGATTCGGGCTAGTAATTCTGATGATCTGCTGGACAAGGACATATGTTTTAAGCCTGTGCAGGGTTCCATTGAGCTTGTTTGAAACCAAACTCAATCTAGTACTCGCAAGCACAATAGATGTGACTGAGCGAACAGGAAAAGGTTTAAAAAGATAAATAATACACTTCTGTGACAATGCAACAGTGACCAGATTTGGCAAGTGACAATTCAGTAAACTGTACCAAAACATAAGAAAAAATTTTGGATCACAGCATGCAGCGGCTCTTTAGTGCAGATGGGATTTTAAGAGAGAGTCAACGAGAGAAGCTGTCCAGCTGAAGCACACACTCTATTAAAAATGACTGATTTGATCTGATAGTGTGTGTGTAGATTTATTTACTCACCAAGCCTGCATGCTATAGGTTATTGAATCTCAGTGTGTATATCCATCATTTTAAAGTCGAAAGCTGAGGGAATGAAACTATGCAATATAGCCTATGCGCAATCCCGTGCCAAAATTCAGGACCTGATTAAACGTTGTAATATATACTATACAGAGATTTGTGAAATATATTCCCATGACTTTTTAAAAACCCTCCAGGTTAATTTATTTTTCCAAAACTTTTCCAGGCCTGAAAAATCACTGTTTTAAAGGTTTTCATGACCCGTACAAAACCCTGTATTATTTAGGAAACAAAACAAAACGTCACTTCCAAGACAGGAACCTTACAACTCAAAGCTAAAAATAAAAGAGCAAAGAGGCTGCGTATTTAGCAGCAGGGCAGTGCAGGAAACAATGAATCACAAGTGTGTCTATGTTCTCCATCTCACCCTCTGATGTTCCCTCTCCATGTCTTTCCTGCGCTGCTCTGCGTTACAGCGGCTGGTTTCAGCATTCTGCCTTTGACACTTCAGTTCCTCCTGAAGGTGCTTCACTTTCTGCTCAGAAGCTTGGGCCTACAGACACATTTTAAGCACTTTAATACACAGTATAGACACTGATTTTTAACAAAAACGCTAAAATTATGAATTAATTACCCGTTCTGTCTCTTGTGTGATGCGGGTCTGTGCACGGGTCAGCTGGTCTTGAGCGCGCGTCAGGTTCTGCTCTTTGGTGCTGATCTCTCTGTTAGCCTGAGCCAGACGAGACTCCATGTCCCTCAAGCGCTCAGACTCCAGCTGTGCCTCACGCTGTAGATCTGATACCCGCACACGCAGCCCTGAGACAGACAGAAGGACGGCCACTTAATTATTTATGTTATCATTCTAACTGATATTTTTGGCTCTTCTGAAATACGTGTAGCTAATACATTGCAGCAAAAACGGCCTTGTTAATTCCAAAGGTCAAAGAGATGCAGAAAATTGTTTGGTAAACAGTAACTTCCAGTAAAAACCTTAGCTACGCTAAGAAATGAAATGTTTCAAAAGTGTTGAATACGACCCCTTTAAAACCCTTCTGAACCACCTGCCACAGCCACGGTTTTATTACGGCCTCTCGAGCAATTTACATTCCAGTGACGTTTACGTTCCGGATCTAGAGGCCTTAGGAAGGGAACTGTTTATTGGGAAGAATCAGTGATAGTGTGCTGTAGAGCTGCAGAGGGCTGTCAGTGTCAGCCGTCTGTGGAGATGACCAACCCTGATGACCTCACTGATGACTCACCAACACAAAGAGACAAAACAATGGAGAACATTCATACCATGCACGGACACACACACAGCCCAATACTGATCTCGCTTGCTCAACACACACACACACACACACACACACACCCACTCTCTCACTGAACCACCTCACAAATGTGTCTATTCTGCTAAGAGATAAGACCAGCATGTGTCAGTTCGTACAATTCCCTCCTCTCATTTTATCAATTTTACACTGCAACAGTACCACAAATTGGCCAATTTTAGCATTTCTGCTAAGTTATGCTATTTACCAGTCCATTTACCTAAACATTGAAAATACTAAGTACTAAAGAAATATCATATGATGATGTTTTGATGCTTGAACATTTTATAACAGATTTAGAGTATAAAATATATTTTAAAAAAAATAAAAATTTGTTTCATAAATTATTATTATTATTATTATTTTTTTTAAATATAGTAGATAACTTTAAAATAAACCCTACTGCCCCCCAAACATTTGAAAAGTGATGTATGCCAATAAAAGCACAATACTTTATGGATCACATTATGGATCCCTGCTTTTAAATGTCAGAGAAAACAAAATGCTATTTGAATTAGTACTAGCATGTTATTGGAAACCTGCCTACTTCACTCACTAATAATCAGGATGCTAATGTAAATCCACCTGACATGCAGTGGATGAATATGATACTCTCCATTGGTTAATGGGCAAACAGAGCTGCACAAAATAAATAAAACTACACTTTATTTCCTTAAACTACCTTAAACAGACACATTCTTCTGGCCAGCACAGCTAAGCGACCAATTTATTTCCAGCCCTGTCTGAAGTTACGACTGCTGCTGCAAAAATCTCCTTCTTCCTTAAACATGCAAATACTACACAAATCTGCTCATGCCACTGACGAGGTTGATCTCATTGGCTGCCATGCCAACACATTGTAAAGAGTGACTTTGGACTGCTTTCATTTATGATTATTATAGAGCAGGCAAGCAAATGTCCTGGATTTAAACAACCTAGGAAGAGAGATGTAACTATTTAAAAAATAAATAACATTGTCTTGGCTTGTTGCAAAAAGGTTCCTTGTTTCATTTTACTCAGCGATGCCTGAAAAACTGATTTAAATTTAGCTTAAATTCAGGGCAAAACTTCTAAAACCCCAATAGTGTGTTGAGAAGCTCACCATCTATTTCATTCCTCAAGGCTTCCTCCATCCCTGAGTCACTGTTCTTGACTATGACATCACTGGATGAAACCGAGGAAGTTGGTCGTCCTTTGGGAGTGGACCACAAATCCTCACGTTCCCATGGAAACACAGAGGAGGGGGTGGACGGTTCCGATTGGCGGATGTTGCGCCGGAGGGGTGGGGATTTATGAGGTTGCTGTGGAAACGTGGAGGAAGCCCCTCCCACTGAGGGCTTAGGGACGTCTCCAAACTGCAGCTGCTGCTACAAAAGACAGAACAAAGCGAAATGAGTCAGGAAGTATATTTATAAACAACATTTTTTATTAAGAGGCTGCTCTTAAAAGTGACTTACTCTGACATGCTGTGTTTTGCTTTCACTCTCAGCTCTGAAACCACCTGCAGAGTTAAAACAACAGCAAAAGAATAAAGACTAATAGATCTTTCTAGATGCAACGCACAAAAGCATACAAAGTTAAAACCAGAGAGAAACATTGTACCATGCAATCAGTGCTTGGGGACCTTCAGAAAAATAAAACACTCCTTCCCTACTTAATCAGGAGATATGTTTTGCAATCTTTGAAGTAGAGGCAGAGACAGAAAAACAAACAAATGCGCTGAGCGTGAGGGCTGCTACCGTTGTTGTCCCAGGGAGAGCTCATGTTCCAACAAGGTGTGGAAAACAACATGGATTCCCCAGAGCCATTTCCCTTCTGCAGCTTTTCCAGCTCCGCCTCAAGCCTACACGCAGAGAAAGAAAAAGAGACGTGATAAGAGTGCATGTTACAGGATGATATAGACAAGAGAGTAATGGGGCAACAAAAGTTTATTGAAAACCCATGACGAGTGCCACACCAAGGTTATTTTGGTATTGTGTGTAAAGCATTATAAAATGTATTAATATTTTGAATTAGCACTTATTTTTATTTTATACGTCTCGTTTTAACAAATTTTATGTTCACCAACTAATTTTCTGAGGTATTTCTAACATTTTTTAAATTTAACTTTTAGTACTTTAAAACGAAATTTCACTTAATTTAGCTTTTTCAATTTGTTATAAGTTTTTTCTTATTTTTTATCTTTAATTTCAGCTACATTATAAAGAAAACATTTTTGTTTGTTTTATTTAAGCTTTTAAAATAAGTTCACTCAAAAATGTTAATTCTCTCATTATTTATTCACCCTCATGTTGTTCTAAACCTATAAGTTCATTTTCTTATGTTGACAAACAGTCGCTAAAACACATTGACTTCCATAATAGTGAAGAAATACTAAGGCAGTCAATGGGGCCATCAGCTGTATGCTTACCAGCATTCTTCAAAATATCTTTTATGTTTAACACAAGAAAGAAACTTATAAAGGTTAGGAATGACATCAAAGTGAGTAAATGACAATTTTTTTACCACAGTACCAACCTTAAATAAATAACAAACATATTGAAATGTTATCTCTTTAGAAAACAAAAACAACCAGAAATATATTCAAAATACAGGAAATTTAAAGGGATACTACACGTAAAAATCAAAATGAATTTTAAGACTATTTCTTAAACGGATGTTCATATTGACTTTGTGCAGCAAAAAGCAACTGGAGGTCATTCATTTTTAATGCGAGTGGGTGATGAGGCAAACTAAATGTGGTAGACTCTTGGCTTCTCAACACAATTTTAATTCGTAAAATTTTTATGCAAATACACAGCAACAACCAATGAAGGTGCAAAATGTGAAAGTCACATAATCCACTTCCTAATACAGGTAAAATTAAGTGTGCAGCACCTAAAAACAGCTTTGTTACGGCAGCAAACATCTCAAGACATCGGCCGAATGGATTCAAAAACGGTAAAACTCAACTTATTAACTGGAGGAGTTGGAAAATGAGCCTATTTCCAAAAAAAAGTGGAGCGTTCCGTTAAGCATCTTCTCTAATTGGCGTATCTCTCTTTGGGATAGTGGGTTTAATGATTTCTGTTTATTTGTCCATACATAGATGTTAACGGAAGCCAAATCCGTTACCCACATTCTGTAAAATATCTTCTTTGTATTCAACAGAAGAACGAATGCACACAGGTTTAGAACAACATGAGGGTAAGCAATTGATGACAGAACTTTAATGACACTTTGATGTTCGGTCCGCAAACAATTTTTCATTATCAAAAGGGTTTTAAAACGATACATCAACAATTGAATCGAACATTCCTTCATTTTTGAATATAGACAAATAAATACAGTAGTGACGCGAAGATCAAGCTAAGAATAAACTGATATTTCAACTGCTAATCATCGTCACATGATTTGGTTTAGTTTGGTATGTAAACAGACAGGATGATTTGTGCGCGCGCGTCTCACCGCTTGATCTCCTGTGTGAGGTTCTGCGTCAGCTTCCTGGCTGATTCGAGCTGTCCCTCCAGCGAGTGCACCTGACCCGTTTTGACCTGCAGGTCGTGAGACAGACGCTCTCTGGTCCGGGCCTCCACCTGTGCCGCTTCACGCACTCCTCCCAGCTCCCTCTGAAGCGTGGCCAGCTCCACACGCACCTCCTCATACTGACAGAGAGAGAGATGCTACATAACACATCCCGCACTGTTTGTGCTACAGCTGTGCTGGACCTCTTAGCCAACTTTCCATTCGGTGTCCTTCCAGGCAGCTTTTCTGCCTCTGTTAACCCTATAAAAAGCCTTCTGTATCGTATTTGATAGATTAATGTCTAGAGGCTATATATTATCAGTATTTTTACATGAAATCTGTTTCACACAATGTACTACATGCTTTCTATATTTGATTTATAGTTTTTACAAAGGACAAATTATTTAATATCAACCCTGTTCCTGATACAACTTGAGACGGATGTCAACAAGCTCCTGCTACTCTTCATCATATTTCATGGCTTTGCCCAGCATTGATCTCTTTCTGGAAATTAATTTTTAAGGCAATTTCTGAATGCTTATTTTAGATATTAAACCATGCACCCAGTAGCACAGGTTGAACTTAACCTCACAAATGTTTCCTTGTCACACCTCACAAATGAAATGCGCTCGCCTTCTGCTTGATAATTGCTAAACGACTAATATTACTGAACTGGAAAAATCTTCCCCACCCAGCTACTTTGTCCAACCCGATGAAGCTTATTCAAATGGCAAAGTATCAAATTTACAATACTTGGTAATGCAGAGCATTTTCACACAACTTGGCAATTCTCTTTAAAGGAAAATAAGAAATTAAAAAAAAAGAATAACCTCTCTATAACTGGCCTTTATTTGCTACTGATTTGCTAATAATTGGAAAGCGCAGAGAAAAAAAAATGATATATTGTTGTAAGTGTTTATGTAGTCAGGTGCAAGTCATTTCCTAATTTTGATCTCTTCACTGTATTTTATGTATATATTTGTATTACTTTTTTAATTAATATTTTTTAGTTTTGTCTTTTGCATTGCTGTATCACTCGGATTAAAAAGCATCAATGAAAAGAGTTAAACTAAAAAAAATAAATAAATAAATAAAAATCTACTTTAATCATGCAACTCCATCCATCAAATCCATCCAAATGAAAGTTACATAGCATCTCACTTTAAACAAAAAATAAATTACATAAATTATAAAAGCCTGACATATTAAATACCAGGCTTTAAAACATTTACAATGAAATTATCAACTAAAAAAAAATATTCAGATTCAGTTTTTTTTTAAATATGTCAGCCTTTTCATACGTTCATGTGCATGTTTCTCATTTAAAGCGCCATAACTCACCTTCTGCTTCTGTTTGTGCAGAGCTGCTTCCGAGTTGTCCAGCTGTAGTTGCCTCTGCTGCTTTTCCTTGCTCAGTTTCTCATTCTGAGCCAGAAGCTGCTGAACCTTCTGTAGGACGTGACCCGTCAGGCCCCCGGTCCAGTCGTCTCCGGCCCAGCTCATCGCCGCAGGTGCTTACAGACCGATGCTTCGGAGCGCTCAGCTGCTCATCTTCCAGTGCTGAGACAGAAGAGATACAGAAAGATCTAGAAATGCTGTTCACAAAGATCTGGTGTGCCGCCTCAGGGGAGACGCTCTCAGCTGTCTGTACTTGTTTCAGACCAGAAATATCAGTTCACATACTTTTAACATTCACTAATGACATAAAGGGAAATTAATCCTTCTGTCCGCTTTTTTATAAAAAGGAAAAATCGCAGCGATGGCGAGGGTGTGTGCGTGTTTGTCAGAGTGTTCATGGAAACGCTCTTAAGGGACTTCTGCTGCCAAAACACCACAAGTTAAACTGAAAACAGAGATTCTGTGATTGTTTACTCATCCAAACCTGTATGGCACGATATATTATTCTTCCCTCTATCTTCTGACACAAAAGAAATACTGACAATTGTGCTGGTTGTTTTTATCCATGGAATTACAAAGGACAGAGACTGCCAGTCAGAAAACAGATTAGTCCGATTCATGAATGAATCATTCTGACCACCTTTTGTGTAACACATCAATAAATTCAATTAAATTACTGGACTCAAAAGAACAATTCATCCACAGAATGAACACGCAAAGCTGAGCTAGGGCAGATATAAAAGAAAAAAAAAATAGTGGATATTTTGGTTTGATTGGTTCACAGACTTTTCATAAGGCATCAGATCAGAAAATCTGGATTACAATGCGAGTCATATGCACCAATTGTATGATACTTGTTAAATTTTACAGCTTGATGGGTCCGATTCTTATTGATATAAACACATACACGACTTACATACAATGAATGAGTCCATGTTTGTTCTACAAATTAGGTAAATAAAGACATTTTTATTATTGGGCTACTATACTTTGAAGGGAATTTACATAATTTCACTAAAGCAAAGGTCTGGACAGCCCCACATAGACATAGTGAAAGTGTCTATTTACATTAGCCCTCAGTCTCTTGTGTTTAGTTTCTCTTTTCAGCCACTGACAGCGAGAACTGGATTGCCAAAAGAGAGGAATGAGGAAAATCCGGCCCACTAGTCTGTGAACTGTGAACATCCTGGCCAGATCTCTCCACGCACCTTCATTTCCATTACAAAGCATCAAAGTCGGTGCTTTCAGACACAGCTGACGCCAGGCTGGGTTAATAGCCATGCTGGCTACTGAGATGATTATACTCGTTCAACAAAAGTCTTCCGTTTACAGCATCCACAGTATATTTACGAACATACACCTCAGCGAATTAACGAATCCTACTATGGCGAAGTCTTTCCTCATGAATATTAATTAAGCTTAGTGAATGAACGCCGTGGAAGACTAATTAATATTCATGAGCTAAACCTTCGCCATAGTAGGATTTGCTGGCGGGTTTTGAGCAAAGAACCTGAAGACTTTGAGCGGTGCAATTAAAACAGTTGACTTATTGAGAAATACAAACGCTGAGGGAAATGCCGTCAGATAAAACGAAACGCTACAGCGACATCAAACAATGTGGACACGACTTACCGGGATATGTTGACTTTTTTAAAACACAGCGACCCTGACGCGCTGAACGCCGTTCACGTGGCTGCTAATGAAGCGGTTCGGATATGTGGCTCTGTTACATGTGAGGAGCCTGGACGTTTAAGGTTCACGGATGTCGTTATTTTCAACAGTCAAAACTGAGCGCACGCGGCCGCTGTATCTCGTGCCCCTCGAGGAACCGCCGAGCTTGATTTGACGAGGGGCGTGCGTGGAGATCGTGACGTGAACAAAGAGGCGGGGCCTCGAGAGGTAACCAGAAGTGCAGTGGCACCCGCAGGTCGGTGACGAGAACGTTCTAATTCTTTTTTCACAAATTAAAACGAGTGGTGGAAAAAATAACTTCACTCATTTTCACCATCCGTATACGTTAAAAGAAACAAGAAATAAAAAAAAATAATGAAATAAAAAAAGAAGTGTAAGTTATTTTGAAGCCTCAATTTCTTTTAATAAGTTGTAATTATTTGTATTTGTTTGCTGACGTGCTTTTCTTAGCTTTTCCTATTAGATTTTCTTCATAATATTTGTTTTGGTTTATTTGAAATGTTGTTGTCCTTGTAAGTTCTTAGTTCTTAAAAAAAAGGCAAGAACATTTTAAAAGCATTAAATACATACACATCAAATATATACGTGTGTGAAATAAACTACTAAAAAAAAAGTGAAAGATGTACAACTTTATAATATATATAAATGTAATTAATCATTAAACACTTTATTTCAGACTATTTCTGACTATTTCCAGAACTGAAAAGATTAATCTTTTGAGAGTTGCAAAAATGTTGGTTAGTCACAAACTCCTAGAAAGGTTTTTCATAAATTAGGTAAATTAACTGGTTTGCAGCTAACAGGATGTTCTCAGAGCTGTGGCTAACATCCTGGAGAGGCTATCAAAGTAAATATTCCTCCAATAACATTACAATTCATACAATTACCTGCCATTATTGTTAACATTAAGAATGAATTTCTGTTCTATAAAATTCTAGTATATATATATATATATATATATATATATATATATATATATATATATATATATATATATATATATAATCAGTGCTTCTGATAAAAAATTAAAACAAAATTACAAAATTAAAACAAATATAAGAAAAAAAACCTGCAGAAATGAAGTAGAGAAATGAGATGCACCTAGTACATGCATTATGTAACATACTGGTCACTCTCACTGGTCAACACCAGCATAAACATAATCAGATTATGTCCATCGCCACGGCCCTTGTTTCTGAGAAACGTGTAGGAGTGCATTGTAATCCATGATCACACACATATGCAGATTAAACCTGTGAAGTGCTGAATAGAGCGGAAACCATCACAGCACCTAAGGTTCTGTTCTCTCTCTCTCTTTCGGGCCAATCAGTCACAGACAGTTGGGTACAGATAGACAATGATTAAGACAGCGTGTGCATGGGTTACGCAACTCCTTAAGCACCTCTGAGTAAGTGATGTTACCACCTGTTGGTGTCTAGCAGAACTTAAAGGAACAGTTAAGACAAAAAAGAGCATCTGCTGAAAATCTAGCAAAATACTAGCCTTAAGGCCATCCAAGATGAATTAGTTTTTTTATTAAAATGGATTTGTAAAAATTTTACATTACCTCATTGCTCCTCTGCAGTGAATGGGTGCCATCAGAATGAGGGTCCAAACAGCTGATAAAAACATCACAATAATCCACAAGAAATCCACATCAGTTAACATCTTGTGAGATGAAAAGCTGCTGGACACATATCCAACATTAATCCAGTTTTCTTCAGTGAAAAGCTGTATTGTCTGCATCAGGAGAAAAATATGCACACGTCAAGCACAGTTTAAAACGAAAACCACCAAAAACAGTTCTGAACAAATATGATGGTGAGGTTTGACAGAGGGAACAAGGAATGAACTTTTTTTCTGGAGGAGCATTATTATGTATTATGGAATGTTAATTTGGCCAGAATTTTCACTTTAAAGTTAAAACATCTTAATGATGGAATTGTTTAAGAAAAAACACACAACTTTTCACTCCACAAGCAGTTAATTGATGGACTGGAGTCGTGTGTATTATTTGATTATGATGAGCAGTTTGGACTAATTTCGACGGCACCCATTCACTACATCTCATCTACATCTTTGATGGCCGGGGTGACTGAATCCTCAGAAAAATCAGATGTTGGGTGAACTATTTCTTCAGTGAATCTAATGGTCGCAATTTATTTAAAAATAATAATCAAATCACTTTACATCAATTGCATGAATCTGAAAAGTTTCTTTGTTACTCTTCAAAAGTGTTAGAATTATTTAGAAATTCCTTAATAACAGTCTAAAAGGAACATGATGCGATAAATGTCTTATGCTTATAAACAAATTCAGTCCATTCATTCAGTGCACACATGTTGTGCACGAGGAGATATTGTGCAATCAGCTCCAGCGGATGAGCGGGAGATCACAACGTAGGCAAGGTGCGTGTTTATTGAGCTAATCAGACAGCTAAATACCAGCTTGCATATTTATATAGGATTACATACAAACATTTACAGTGTCTAAAACAGCGCAAAGGAGAGCTGTCTCCTCCGGATTGCGTAGATTGACAAACCGAACTCTGGATATTAATATTCTGGATCTACATTTACATCTTTGGGTCCAATTTGAAGACATTTCACATTAAAACAGGATTATCACATTATAACAGGAACTCACATTATTTGAAAGGTAATATCCTTATTATTCAGCTGCTATAATATCAGAGTGTGGCTATTTACATTTGTTCCCCAATTTTTGTGTCCTGCTCCTGTACACAACGTCTAGTGTCACGTTCATACATTTTTAGAATATGTACCCTGAGATAATTTGCTCTGGATAATTATTCAGTTGACTATACGCAATTAACAGTTTTGATAATTATCTATGCTTGAGTACAAAATAGAGCAGTACTTGCTAACCATTTCTACCAATCTGCAATAGTATGTGTGTGTGTATATATATATATATATATATATATATATATATATATATATATATATATACACACACACACATACATATATATATATATATATATATATATATATATATATATATATATATATATATATATATATATATATATATATATATATATACACACATTATCATTGATATTAGCAAATTAGAAATTACATTTAATTAGTATATGTATATATACACATAGATTGAATGACAGATAGATAAAGCGATAGATAGATAGATAGATAGATAGATAGATAGATAGATAGATAGATAGATAGATAGATAGATAGATAGATAGATAGATCTCTGATCTGGCAATCACTGTTAAAAACTGTTAAACTGTACTCACTGTTAAAAATCTGAACCTCATAACTCAAATCAACCTGAACGGTTGTTGCTCTCACAGATGTTTCCCTGGTCGGTGGTGTTCTCCCTGGAGCCCAAGGTTCCCGGCCAGCGCACTCCAGAGGAGCTGGTGACCAACACTTTGATGCTGGAGCTGGGCGCCATGGTGAAGCGTACCGAGCGGATCCGTCTGGAGAAGGCAGCAGAGACTCGCAGACGGCGCAACTCTTCCTCTGCAGACTACAGCTGGCTGGCGGGGCCTCAGCCACACGTCCCCTACGAGCTCACGCCAGGAGACGTGCTGGAGCTGCAGGAGCTCTGCGCTCAGATCCCACCTCAACAGTGCGGCCCGGTCATTGTCAGGTGACTATCAGTGCCTTTTAGTACCAATGAAATAATCGCTTTCATTAACAGTTTGAATTAGGTCCTTATATTTTTCATTTTATAGTTTTTTTTAAATGTTTAGCATTTTATGTAGTCCATTTTCGTAATTTTGTTTTAATATGTAATACATATATAGCTTTTTATTAACTTTAAAACTAAATAAAAATATTTTAAGTTAATGTATTTTCCTTTATTTATTTTTTTATCTTTTACTTCAGTTAAAGGTTTAGTGATTATCTGCATGTTTTTTTTTTAAATTTGTATTACTTTGTTGGTTGTTTAGATGTCTATATGTGTATACACACACAAAAACACACACTATTAGAATATCAGAAATTGCACAAATTGTACAAATGACAGGTAATGCGCTGAATTAAGCATTTAATTTTAAAGTAGGAAGACTAAACTGATTTTTTTTGTAAAAAATAATCTTTTTTACAATGTACAAAGTACAATTAAACATACTTTTTACAAATATACAGAGTACAATTTTAGTTATTTTTATGTTATATGTTTTATTTTATTTCTAAGTTGTTGGGTTTTTTTACATCTCAAGTAACAAAAATGTTTAATGCTGCTTTTAGTTGTACTTAACTGCTAGATATTGATCAGTAAGAGTTATAGTGACACAGGTGAGTCATATGATACCTCTAAGATTTTGTTGTTTGTTTGAAAGGTTCAGGAAGCTGGTGTCAGAGTTTGAGCCGGAGGTGCAAGATGTCCCCAAACTGTTCCGGGGCGTCCTAAGAAACTGCCTTGATGAGCTTCAAGGAGACGCAGAGCTCCAGAATCGGGTGAACCGTTGGGAAAAACAGCGCAGCAAGAGTCTCTCCTTCGTCACGTTTCGATCCAAGTTCCGCACCCTGAACCGTGGGAGGGGAAGCTTCGGTGGTTCCCGCAACAACCTGCAAGAGGAAAACACATGGTCCGATGAAGAAGAGGAAGCAGCCGAGCAGGTGACAACCGCCATGCGCACCAGGAAGGGACGGAGCCTCAGCATGCCAGAGATCACTCCTCTTGAGCAGGCAGCCCAGAGCTGAAGGAAAAGATGGAGGAAAGAGGAGAGAAGGATTTGAAGAGCTTGAAGGAAATGTAGCCTTCGAGGAAAGATGGCAATGAAGGAGGAAGAAAAGAGCGGCAAAGAACAAAATAAGGGAAGAAAATCTGATTCTAGGAGACATCACGAAAGACTAAAGCTTATGCTTTCAGATTGCAAGGCAAACACACTTAATTTGTTAATCGAACCAAAGAACACTGGCCTAGGTTTTTTTTTTTTTTTTTTACTTTCTAATGTGTGCTTAAATATTTTGAATATTTGGATGTAAATATACATGTGAATATTTGGCATAAATGTGTGTATTTTCACAGCTCAAATTTTATGAGACAGTGAAGCTCACAAAACCTGTCAAGAATATGTTCAGATTTTCTGGAAGAAAAAAAAAAACATTTATAAAATGAGATGGAAAAAAGTAACGATATTTTGCTGTTGACTTTTTTTTATAGTTTTTGTTAAAAAAAATATAAGAAAATATTTTATTGGTTAATTGTACACCATTTTTAAATAAGAAATTAAGAAAATGATAATAAATCCCTCAAAAGTTCAAATGTGCCGACTTATTAAAACTTTCTATTTTGGTAAGACATATTCCATGTTTTGTGAGATTTACTGCATAAAATCTCTACAGTCACGGCAACAAAAGCAACATTAGCCATAATCAGTTTCTCAGATGTATTTTAATATGTACTGTTTGTTCTTACATTACAACAGTGTTCAGTTTATACAAGAGATGCAGACCATTCAGCTAAAAAAAAAAGCCTGGAAACAGGAGTCTTCATAAAAAGTGCTCATTAAATAATACACTGTACATCGTTCATGAGTTTGATTTGAGTGTGGCATGTGTGGGAAAGAGAAAGTCCAGATCTACCAAATTAGAAAGTTTGACCTTAAAAAAAACATGAAGACATCATGTCCGCCAGCTCCCTCTCCTGTTTCATTATTCACAGCATCACAGCATGAAGGAGCTGATCTTCAGTTATTTGGGCAGGCGGCTAATATGTTCATCCGGCCGAAGTTGCTCCTCACAAATGAAGGAAACGCGTCCAGCGTTCTGTAGAGTACCGATAAGTTTCATCACCAGACGTTCGGCTCTAGAACAACCGAGACATGCAACGTCTTCTGCACTGGCCTGTTACGAAACACGACTTGATGTAATGAATGAGCAGTTTATAGCTTTAGACCCGTTTGGAGTCTCTTTGGGTCCTTTAAACCGCATTGTGATCTTTTAAATTCTATAGTACTGTATAAAACACTGGTCTTCATTCGCACATCGTTTATTCTTGCATGAAGCAAAATCATAAGACCAGGCGACTTCCTCTAACTCCTCCCCGTGCATTTGGCAGAATCAAACTCAAAAAAAAAAGAAACTGAAAGTCTCTAAACAGTATATAACATTACAGACTCCATATTTAAAGAGCCTGCAATCAGAAGGCCTTAACACTAGAAAGGAGAATCTCATGAAAATGGTCAGACTTATATTTCCCCACCCACAAAAGTAAATGTCTATTTTTAGGACCATTAAGACACAGACACGCACGTATATACATACACGTGCATATGTGTGTGCGTATAGGAATATATATTTTACATTGTGGCATTATTTCTATGCACATAACCCCCAAATTCCAATGACTGTAATGTGAAAAAAAATAAAACATTAATCAATTTCTTTATACATTTATGTAAAGTACATTGGAAAGTATATAGCATTTGTACTTAATTTATACTATCAATAATATTTTTTTTTTCACATTACATGAGAACATAGTTTCTATGAAAAAAATAAATGTCATAATGGTCCCAAAATACACATCGCTTTTGTATTAAAATATAATTAATCATAAAAATACAATTAATTATATCACTAAATATAAATAACTTTTCTTATCAATTTTGTAGGGGTAAATATGACTGATATTTCTTTATGAGATTCACCTATAAGTCTTTGATATAAAAACACATTAATAAAGATTAAAGGGGAATTATTACTATCAGGCATAGTTTATGAGAAGAATTAGGTCACATTTAATTTACTGTAAAAATGTTATCGTTGATTACGGATAACACTGAGAAAAAAAAAACAAAACAAAATAAACAAAACAAAACCAGTTTGGAGAATCAAACCACTTGGGGAAAAAGCCTTCTCTTTTAATATGTGATTATTAATAAGAAAGAAGGCTCAAATATTAATGCAGATGTAGATGAAGCTTCAAGAGAACAGAGTGAATCAGAACACCCTCCTCTCTGTTTAAATACACAGTAAATCTCAGATCCACCTTCATCGGGACCACCGTCATCTTCATCCCCCTCTAGAGTAAGAGAGTGGAAGTAGAGGGTGACAGAATTAACATCTGACTCAAGTTACTCTGACTAAAATCACCCCACCACTGAGCACCCCCAAACCCTCCCCGGGAGCCAGAGTCCCCTGCGGCACAGTCCACTTGTGTTTTTGCACATTCGCCCGTAAGTCCATAGCCTGTTCCTCCCTCCTTCAAACCCTTTGGCTCCGTTTCCATCCCTCCATACACTCAGGGTCTTCTCAGGCGAGGAACACCACAAAGATGATGAAGAAGATGATGAGAACGAGAAATATCTTGATCATGAGCCAGCGATTGGAGGAGACAGACTGGAAGTACTTCAGTATCTCAGTGTGGGCCATTTCCACATTAAGCTGGGTGTCCTCCACATTGGCATCGATCCTGGTGTTCAATAGAAACACGACTAATTATGTGCACACATCCACCTTTAGTTGCAAATAGAAGTAAAACACTTCATGCTGACTTGAAAAAAAAAAATACTACTCTGATTTTAAGTGTTTGTGTGTGGTTTGTACAGCATGAGAGTCTGTGGTTTTGTTATATTATCCCTGTGCTGTGGTGTGTATGTGTTTGTGTGGTTGTCTGACCTCTGAATCGTCTCTTCCTGCTCTTTGACCATGTGTGCCAGCTGCTGAAAGATGGAGCCCAACTCCACAATGGTGCTCTCGATGTTCTGCATGGTATCTGCTCGGCTCTGAATATATGAGTCCTACGAAAACAAAAAAAAACATTCAGCATTTATCATACTACAACAGCAGCATAGACTGCAATCCACTCGTAACCTCCTGCGAGACTGATACCTGTTCGTCGATGAGCTGCAGCTGCAGAGGGTTTGCTCTAGAGTCCATGTCGATGGCCACTTCTCCTCCCAGACTCCTGGACTCATCCTGCATCAGAACTGAGCTGTCTGACAGAGCCAAAAAAAAATCAAACACTATTAAATGCAAAATGTGACCAACTCTGTTTTCCAAATATTTAATAACAAATATATAGAAATATAACAGAAATAGATAATAAATACTTTTTCTGAACGAATTATTTACACAAAACTTAGAGTTTATAATGTATATATTCTAAAAATAATATCATTAACATTCTAATAAATTAAACATTCATTTAATATGACTATATTTATATATAAACTAATGTGAGGTAATAATAACTAACTCAAATAAAATATGAAAACCACTTAATTACATGGTTTTGTTGTTAATTACGTGTTTTCACTATCGAAATACATGTAATATGCCTGTATTATAACACAATGCCTGCAGAGGGCGCCAACGGCATGGTGATGTTTCATGTGATTCAAAAACGTTTACATCAATTTAATTTTAATGTTTGGCCACATGCAAGAATCTTTTTCACTTTTTTAAAATTGTGAGGTAAAAATCAATCAAATAACATCTATAAGGTTTATAAATAATTTACTGCACGTTAAAAAAGGATTTAGAATAAAAATCTAAACAAAATAGCGTACAGTTTTCCCAAATGAATGTAAACTCACAGCTTATGCCCCGAGGTAGTTCCTCGAAAACACAAATTAAGATATTTTTGATAAAATACAAGAGCTTTCTAACCCTGCATACTAAAAGTATTCTTATTGCTTCATGAAATTACGGTGGAATTTTTAAATGAACTATCCATTTAAGAACAAATCAGCAAGAAATAATCTCAAACATAAGAACGTTTTAATTTATTTACAATGTTTAGTCACTTCATTACCATTATTTACTATTTGATGAATTTACTATGTAGAAAATATTAATACAATACAATAATCGACAGCACTGGTAGCACATGATTGTATTGGCACAGCCAAACACTATTTATTCCATAACATGAACTAGCAATAAAGCTTGACTTATTACTAAGAACTAACCGAAATTAAAAAGCAAAGCTGGAACCTAAAGGAATAAACGTTCAAATGAATACAAAAAGAGATGACATACTGAAGTTATTGGCGAGCAGAGGAGAGGCAGAAACAGGGGCCTGGGAGAAATGCTCTCTTCTGCTTCTCTGCTGCTTCAGATTCTAAACACACAACAGGACAGATACTTCTTAGTTAAAACAAGTAATATTCACTCATTGCAACTAAACTAAATGTCTCGTTTTAAAGCACAAGTTATTTAATTAAAAGAAAACGCATGAAAATCAAAAGAAAGAGCAGGTGGTTTTATACAGCCACGGCGAACAGTAAACATACTTTGTGTGTTTTTGTTTCGCTAAGGATCTGACAAATATTTAAAAGCCTAACAACGTGAAATGCTGATGAAAAAAACAACTCACCTCTGTTCTCACTTCCAGGACTGACTTAAAATCGTTTGACATTGATGCCAGCTTGGACTGCAACACAAACATTTACACATAAGACGTAGCAGGAAAAGGAAAGGTGTGGTAGTCGAGTCCTCTCATGTCAATCAAAACGACATGCTAGGGATATTCGAGATAACACTTCCTGAAGACAATATCTGTGTACTGCAGGAATATCAGATATAAGATTGTACCTGTAGGGAGACAACAATTGTGTTGGAATGTGTCTGGATGTGGCGGCCATTTTGCCCAGTGCGGGATCGTACGAGGTCTTGCAGCTGTGCTATCTGCTTGTTCAGACTGTTGATGTCCTGATGAGAGACACAGACGGCATATATCAGATCAATGCAAGAGCTTTGCTCTTACACAATACCGTAGTGAGCTGAAAGATTCTGGTAAACACAGACACCAACACACCTGCAGTGAAAAAAGCAAGGACTGGGATATATATATATATAGGAGAACGACAGCAGAGACGTCACTAACCTGTTTAATGATGTATGTTAGTTCCTCAATCTCCACTGCTTTATCGTCGAACAAAGACTTCCTTTTGGCCACTAGGAGGGAGGGAATAAAAAAAAAAGTTTACAACGACCCCAGACCAATCTGTTTAAGAAATCAATAATTATAAGTCAATCATATTAGATTCCAAAGTAAACTAGGGAACTGCCAAATAAGCATAAACAAGCATCAAAGCAATACTTAAAAAAAAAACAAACAAACATTCATCCAACACCAGTAAGAGTTTTGTTACTTACAAATTGTAAGCTTTTCAAGCTTGGCAAATGTGTTGCTCAAGTCTTTCCCAATTCTCCTGTTAAGGAGAAAAGAGAGAACAAGGTTTCAGGGTGGCAAAAGGAAATATGACGAGGCACAGTTGCGCTCAATAGAAAAAACTGGGCAAAAACCAAATAACAATATGGATATGCCCTCTTACTTGGCCATAAGAGTGAAGTCACTGCGCTGTTTAAGGGCATTAACGGCAGGTTTAGTGTGAGTCCCATTCTGAAAAGACAGAGAAATAGTTTTTTACCAAAAATATTATGCAACAAAATTAACATTTAGCATTTCAAACTTATTTTTCAGCCTAAAAAAATTACTCAACCCCAGACCTTCTAAAATGTTAATATGATTTGGAGAAATGGATCCTCTGCAGTGAATGGGTGCCGTCAGAATTAGAGTTCAAAAACAGCTGATAAAAACATCACAATGGTGGGGATTATTTGAATGTTTTTATGATTTGTTTTTGATGATTTCATTGATATGATTTCATTCTGATGGCACCCATTCACTGCAGAGGATCCAACGGTGAGCAAGCGATGTAATGCTAAATTTCTCTAAATATACTGCAATAAAACAATCAAACAACAACAACACCTAATCTACATCTAGTATGACCTGATGGTGGGTAAATTAAGGGTAACAGGAATTTCAAAAAAATATATATTTTTTTTAACTTCCATAGAACAAAAAGAGATAACTAAGGCAGAACCTTCGGGTTTCAAGTCAATATTCAAAGTCAAGAGGTTTACACTGATTTTATATCTCTTGCATAGTGCCTTTTTGAAATGAAGCAGCATAAATCAACCTTGACTTTTGATAAAAGTAAAGAAAAGAAAAACTGTGTTTCATGACGGAATGACATAAGTCAGTAAATCATGACAGAATGTTGTTTTTGAGCAAACTATCCATCTAAAATTATGTAAAGCGTACTTTTATTTTATCCTTTAAAATATGCAATACACTACATTTTTTAGCATTTGTGAAAACTGTATATCCTTTGTGTGACACTGTGTTTAAAGATAAATATTTAAATATTGCCATACCTGTAACTGTCTTCCCTGCAGAGACTTACAAGCCGACTGGAACTCTAGTGTGCGGTCCCGACAAGTCATGATAATGCTGGAGATCCTCCTTTCCTAAACGATATCAGGATGTGTGTTTGTGTGACAGTGAGTCTGAAGAAACTCAAACCGCTGTGAAACTCTCTGCTGGCGTCTTTGAGGGCAAAGCAAACACTTCAGACTTCAGGTGTTACTAAGAGCTTGGAAGAGCTGACTGTTCTTCAGCGACTCCACACATCATCTGAGAACCACAGAAGGATTCAATCAAGAACCTGAACTTTGATTGCACACAAAAGAAGACATTTTGAAGAATTTTGGAAAACCAATCAGCTGATGGTAGCCATTAACTTCCTTAAAGGTCAATGGCTACTGTCAACGTTTTGTTATTGATTGTTTTTTTGGGGAGTTATACTCTTGTACTTGATAAAATATCAAAGACTACAAACAATGCATCAACTTTGCCTAAAACTGACTTTTTTTACAACTTGGAGTCAAATATAATTCTCTAGGTAAATGGCTGCTGTGAATCCAGATAAAATAAGTAATTTAGTTAAAGTCTGGATGTCACTTTTGTCTGGATGTCATTCCCACATCCAGTAATACTTGACAAATACAAAATCTGTTTATATACTCATCTTTTGACCTCAGCTTACACTTCTTCATAACATCAATAAGGACATTTACTCTAGCCAAATGTGTAAAACAACCAGGCCATCAGTCGGCTGAGCAGAGAGGTAAACTGACTCACATGTTATCGGATTATAGGCCACCTAGAATATTCTGCTCTCACAGATAGACATTAACACAAATCAATGAAAGGCAACTCATTCTTCGCAAAGATATATTACAAGCGTCAACTTACATGTTTTACAGGTTAATTCTATCTTTCAACGTGTCTACAGGTTTGTTTATGTCTGTAATAACGACTGACACCGTCTCCAGTCCAGCGGTACGCAGTTCTTTTGGCGCTAATTGGTCCAAAACTCGACAATTTCTGTCTTAAATTGAACTATAATCACTCTAAATGAACCTCGAGCACTAGCTAACACATTCCTCACGTCGTTTATGATCGTTTACTCACGGTTACTGTGTCATTTCGTCGTTTTTTTCCAGTATTCCCGGCTTGTCGATGTTACGGAGGTCGGGGTTTCACTTCCAGTCCTTACCGCTTCCGGTGTGCGTGACGTCACTGCCACGTCCACGATTGCGCACGCGCACTGCCGCTGTCTGAAAGCGTGATTTGTGACGCAGGTGATACATTTTGTGCGATATGCAGCGGGATTAGTGTCTTGAAACTTACATTTTTAAAAGCATATAATTTGAATATAATTAGAGGGTTTTTTAAATAACTTTTTAAGACAAAATAGTAACATACACACACTGCCTCATGCATAACAGAGGAGAATACAAAGACAAGATACATACATACAAACAGAGCATTATATCACAGATCAAAATGAATGCATTAATCTCTTATACAACTCTAGGACCACTATGTCACGCCAAAATATCTATTGTTGAATGAATAATAGGCCAAGAGTTCCAGAGGAATCAATTGAATTTAATTGCCAGCCTTAAAAGTCATGGAGACTAAACTTAAAGGGAAGACAAAGAAATGACAAAGGACCCAGCTCCAAGTCCAAATGAAAGATGACTTTTATTGAGCCATAACTCTGGACCAATAGGCCTGAATCATGTGACAGTCCCATATGCAACAGATGTAGTTTCCTGTACAATTACACTTAGGGCAAAGTGGCCATTGAGTTGCATTGTATTTATGCCTTAAGTGATGTATTCTAGGCAAAATTCTGTCTCCGATTCTTTTTCTGGGATAACCACCCCAGCTCTCTTTCCCAAGCCAGTCTTAGATGAAGTGCTAACTGCATCGTAGGAGCACAGAGCTATAGAAAAGGAGGAATTAACTTATATGGACAAAGATTTAGAAGGATTTTCTCAATAACTGAAATAGAGCATTTAGATATGTAATCTCTAATTTGAAAAAATCTAAAAAAGGGCCGCCTTGGTAGATTATATCTTGAAAGTAATTTCTCAAAAGACCCTAGAGATGCTTCCTCAAACAAATCACTCATTCTAGATATATAATGAACCGGCCATAAATTACAACCTGAGTCTGTAGTACTTAGCAGGACCTCTGGATTGTTCAGAATTGGCAGAAGAGGGGAGGTTATATTGATCCTGCCTTCCAGCCTTCGAATAGAGCGCCAAGCCTTGAGAGTATTACAGACTAAAGGACTATTACACAGAGCTCTGCTTAGCTGTAAGTTATGAGCAAAAAATAGGTTTTGTAAGGGGCAGCTGGACTGTGAGGATTCAAGAGGATTTTGGGTCTTCAATAAGTCATTCATTAATAAATCTAAGTTGACAAGCCAGCTGATATAATCTAATATTTGGAAGGTCCAAGCCATACTTTGAACTAGAAAGCTGAAGTTTCGATCATTTCAATCTGGGTTTTCTTTTGCTCCAGATAAATGAACATAGCCACCCATTTAACTCTCTTAAAACTTTATGGGGTAGTAAAACAGAAATCACTTAGAGTTTAGTTTTTATAGCTTGTTTTTACTGTTATATTTAGTTTTTTTCTTTTAAGTTACTCATTTATTTTACTTATTTTATAATCTATAATATTAGCATAATTTAAATATTTATTTTGATTTCTTAGTGCTACAATTTAACAAAATTTGCCTAATATTTTTATTATTATTATTATTATTATTATTATTATTTTATTTATTTTTTACCAAAAATTTATCAATGACAGATATGAATCTATCTATGAATGCTTTTAATACTTCCAACCACAGAAAATCTGTGTTTATTATTTAATTCAAACCAATTTAAAAATAGTGCCATAGATATATATTTTTTTTGTAGTTTTGTTCCATTATTTAGTTTTTTCATGATTTAACAACACAAACAAAAATAATTAAACAAAAACCCTTTATTATTATTAATTAAAAAAGGTTTTACTTTTCGTTAAAATGCATTTTATGACAAGTAGTTTATAGAAACATATAGACCGCTTTATTAGCAAACCTAATAATGACTGTAACATTTCAACGCACTGCATCACCAGCAGATGTCGCCAAAAGAATGAAAAATTAAAAGCATTTGATGCCGACGAAACCGCGAAATGAATCACGTTGAGGTGAATATGATTTTAAAGATTAAAGACAACTAATGCACGTATTATACCTAGTACACAAACCCCCAACACTGATCTACGGTGCTTTTGAAACATTATTGTGATCCTTTCAAATAAACCCACTCATTTTTGCTTCATAGCTGGGACAAAACTACTCTTATTTTCTATCCCCTGACGCTACGCTAACCTCAATACTTAGATTTTAATCAAAACATACAGCATACTATTCTTAGGTGAACTCTTGGTCTCCACAGGAAAACGCTGGCCTACACACACAAACATATTTTCAGCCATTCAACGTGAAGCAGCATGTAGCTTTTTTTAAAGTCCTCTTAGCATAAGAGCTTTTTGTGCTCCTTATCTCCTCTGTGCTGATCAGCAAACTCGCTTTGAATCCAGCAAACCCTGTAGCGTATCTGAGGATCTGCATTATTTTGGACCGAGATCGATGACGCAGCATTTTTCAGGCAGGGTTCAATAGCGTCAGTGTTCCCTCAGAGCAGAAATGCACATAAAAACACATTAGAAAACCACTCTTAGTGGCCCAGATGTGAAGGTTTACATTTTTCTCTCACATGCTGACACATACACACAGGCTGCGCTCAGACAATGCGGTCGTCTCTGCCAGATAACATCACAACGCACACATATTCGTGCTGTCCAGATAGCATCCAGGCCTGCTAGAACACAGCTGCTTCAACAAAGAGACGCAAGGAAAACACGACTGATGTTTTATCATTAGTGCCACTTTGGGCAGCAACACACTCACACACGCAAGAGCAGGAAAACAACACGGGACTGTGTTTTTAGCTGGAAGTGAAAAAAGAGGTGAGCGTGACAGAGGAAGAGGGCGGTCCTGGAAAATATCATTTCTGTAGTGCCTATAAGAAGACGGGGAGAGAAAGACAGAAAGTGGCACAGAAATGTATTCCATCTTCTGGACGGATGAGTCACTCTGCGTTTTCTCCCTCTCCCGTTTTTCGTAATCTTGTGGGCGAGCTGCTAAATTTAGTCCTGGCGCTGAGCCCTGACAGACAGGTAGGCCAGCATCAGCCTCAAAATGAGTCTACACACACTCGGAGCAAGCACACACACATTTGGAAACGGTCAAGCACTGAATTCAGGCATAAATCCGTACAGGCAGACTGCTACACACACACACGACCTCGCTGCATCGAGCGCAGTCATCAAACACGCTATGAAATATTTATATGAGAACTCGGCTCTCCAGCGTCTCGCTGAAGGTGATGAGCAGGAGAGGATGTTCTATTTTGATAATGTCACTGAAATCAGATGTCTGCGCCTCTATTAATACAAAATCCCATTTGAGAGTGGGACGAGGGGACCAGATAGTGAATAAAAGTGCAGCTCAGCGGGATAAAAACTGACCTTTACAAAACTGTCAGCAAGCACAGGTCAATAAAAACCCCTGTTTGAGCCTGTAATATGACAGAACATGTCTAGATCTATGGATAGAGTCTGTGTAGGTTTTTGGTTAATTGTCATCAAATTTAAAGAAATTTTAAAAACAACATTTTGTAAAAAAAAATTACACAGAATATACAGAAAAGTAATATAAAAATTTACATTTACAAATGTCATTTTCACATTTTAATATTGAAAAAAAAAAAAATTCTGTGCACCTTTAAATCAACTGTTAATGCATAAAATTAAGTGCCACCCAACAAATATTTTTTTACAAATATGATCAGTCACAGCAGATCATTAAATAAATTTCTATATGTTTTATTTTGTTTTAATTTAACTTGAATTTACTTTTATTTCATTTCATTTTACTTGAACATTTCTTTGTGAGGACTGGTTCAATGGTAGAGTGTATTTTTAGCAGCATGTCTTAGTTGTATCACTGTTACAACACTGTTAAAAGCCTGCATAGAGAGAATAAAACAAGGATCAGTGAATCATCAGACAGGAGATATCAGGTAAGGTTTCTGCTGTTCCACAGGCCCTGGGCATTAGCGTCAAGCAGCGTGTGTGTGTGTGTGTGTGCGTGAGCAAGTCTGACTCAGCAGCAGTCAAGCGAGAGGAGGGAGAGAGATAATATTATTTCTCACATCATTACGGTGCTGGCGGCCCTCTGCCTGAGACTCCCAGACCCAGGTGATAATTATCACAATGTTTGTCTTTCATTACCGTTAAACGGCAGGAAAAGAAAAGGGAGGGGGTTTACGGCACAAAACAGGGAGGTAGAATTGAGTATAAAACAAAGACTAAAACAAATATGTGCTTTCCCTACAGAGAACTAATGTCACATTGTCAAGGTACAGTGAAGCTATCAGATGCTAATACTATAGTACTTCAGTATGTATATAGCATGGTGCTAAATGATAATTATTCACATGTATCATGCTATTTACATCCAAGGTCAAGGTCTTCTTGAAATCATGTTACATGTCCAGTTATAGCCCATATTTCCACAATAGATCCAATCTCACAACAACATGTCCGGGTCACATTTCACCACAAAAATGAATTATTTTGGACAAGTTTTTATATTCACAACGATTTTATATTCATAAACTACAAAAAATAAATTACAAAAGACAAAACAATGCAATAAACACTTCTAGAATGCATTTATTTTATATTTAGCTCAATATATATTCCGTGTATATATAGATATCTATATCTTTGCTTGCAGTACAGCAATAGAATACATAACGAAAATAATGCAAAAATGACTTGACCCAGACATGTTTTTAACAAGCTTTATGAGATTGACCCGATACTGTGGTAATTTTGCAAGCGACACTTCAGAATTACCAAATCATCACAAATCTATCTCAAAAATAAGACATTTCACTTTATTTATATTAATATATAGCACATTGCTTTATGGCTGTTGTGTTTTATATATACTGTACGTGTGATCAGACCTACGTTTGAATTTATATACATTGTAGACATAAAGCAGAGCAGGTTATGTCTCTCTGTAACAAATATTATACACAAGTTCACACACAGGAGAATTGGGCACAGATGGTATAGCAGCAATAACCATTATTAATCACGTTCAAACAAACACTCAAAGCTTATATTGTGTATAGACTGTGGTGCGGACTGGGTTCTGTTTGGTTCTGATCTACCTGGATACATATCGGACAGACACGGATCTACGTACAAAATCAAAGCAACAAGGGTTCTGGAATCATCTTTACACAGAAGAGATCGGAAACACTGACGTTCTGTCGGTACATTCATATGGTATGCATTTTGTGTATGCGTTTTATATATTTTCACGGTTCTATAATCTTACTGTGATAGTTACGTTAACTGTACAGACACAGAGGTAGTTGATACATATCACTGTTGAGAGAGAGAGAGAGAAAACGCTACGTTTATAGAAGAGGATATTTCACACAGAACATTTCACGGCGGCGATAGAGGTGAAGGAAAGCCGAGGAAACAGGACAACATATTGACCAGTTCACACAGAGAAGACCTTAAAGTCAACATGAACTCAAAACCAACCCTGTTTACTTCTGTTCGCACATGTACGCGTGTATCTTTCTGAGGAAATCAATGTTTGCATTCGCATCAAAATAACTTGCTTTGTCTCTGAAACAACTTTCCTTTCCCACTCACGTCACTGATGGGCTATTGGATGACGCTAACCAGTAGTCAAACAGCTAACTAACATTCAGATTTAGCCTCATTTTGTTTTGAAACGCCTACTTTTCACATCGTCAGTGTAGATTACCGGCATTTTTTACAACAAAACACTCTTTCAGGCTTTCCATTTCAACATTTCTGCGTTGCTCACCACTTACTAGGAAGTTCTGAGTGAAAATTGGAGTAAATCCTGCACCATTTGTTTCTGCGCACCATTCAATCAACTGTTAATGCATAAAATTAAGTTTTTATCTCACCGGAGACCAGTTTCAGCTGACTGAAGTAAAATGGGTTGCTAATAAAATTTCATGTTGACTTTAACAAAGATCAGTGGTTCTGGAACGCAGATAACTTGTGGATATCTTATATCTGCGTAGTCTAAAGAGTGAAAGGGTGCTGAGGATCCTAATAATTTACATTATTGCAGATAATGACTGAAGAAATAATCTGAGAAATCACTTAAAGTGAGGTCATTTCATTCAATAATGCTACATATATAGTGGAAAGAAGTGTTTGGTTAAATGACCACCGTTAGAAAATAAGCACGTTCACGGCCTCTGGCTTCGATGGTGACTGAAACGATCCTCAACAATGGACTGACAGCTACATTATCTGAGCTGCATGATTTTGAGGAAATCAGCCAAAAATACTGAACGTTCTCAAACCGTCAGTCGCAGCAGATAATTAAATGTCCCAAAAGAAACATGGCGAAGCATAATACAAAATGCATCTCAATATAAAAAATAAATACATCATATGCCCAACGCTGTGAGATGATTAAGACCGACTTAACACAAACAGAACGGGCATTTCCCTTTTCCTAAGAGCTTTTTACTCAAATTCAACACACGGCCGGCCACCCAGCCTGACTCTATAGGTTGGATTAACAGAGATACACAAAAGAAACAAAATGGACTACAATAACATTAGTATACTTTACAAAACGAATAAGATAGATAAAATAAATTCTTCTTTCAGTATCGACACAGAAAAGCTTATATTTACCTGCTTGAATTTGTATGTGTACGCATGACTGTGTGTGTGTGTGTGTGTGTGTGTGTGTGAGGGAGAAAGAAGGAAAAAGAGACAGATGAAGTGAAAAGGGATAAAGAAAGAGACGAAAAATGAGTGTGATCGGGGGTGTGGGAGAGAGAAGACTTGTGTTTGGTGAGCACCAATGGAATATAGCCAGGTTTCTATACGATTGGCATTCCTCTCATGGCTAACCAGTGGGAAAAAGCTTTCAATTCCCAAAGGAAGGAACCGAACAAAAAGCAAATCAAACAAACACAAAAAGACTCATTGATACAGTCTGTGAAGCCACATTATGGACTTATAGAGGCCAGGAATAAATTAGGATAGACGCACAGATCCTTATTATGCACAATTCAGACCACACAGACACCCGCCGATCCGTCTAATCGACCCATCCGTCCATTTATCACACGCCGAGGGTCAGAGGAGACGTCGGGGATGTTCTCAGGATGAGATACTCTGTTTGTGTAGCCAAACACTCGAGTTCTCTCGACACCGAAGGTCTGTCAACATCCATCCCATCAAAAACTCTCCACTTTAAGTAGTTTGGTAGAAAAAAAACGACTGCTTCCTCATTCAGTTTTCCCTTTGAAAGTTCTCAGCGCACTCGTCATCCTTAGCATCACACTAGCCGTGTGTCCGTGCCTATGAGGATCCGCCGAAGCTGAACGAAATCCCAAAATTGGTTTTGGATAAAGCTCGATGAGAACACTATGGTTCACTTTTAGTATTCCAGCGATACGCTTGACCCACTGAATGTCCACAATACAGCGTCAAATGGTTAAAAGTGATTTTAGGTTTGGATCATAATGGTAAAAAGCTTCAGCGGTAGGATTCTGTACACACGCGGTACACATGTGTGAATGAATGATTATGGATCTAATACTGTCGTAATAATGTGTGGGACATAGCCAGATGGGCCAGGGGGTGGGTCTGTGGTTTGAACCCTCTTTTTTGAGTGAGTCCCAAACTTCAGAGTCCGTGACAAAAGAATAAGCAAACCTTTGACCTCCTCAAAGCCGTGCAAAGTTTGATCGGTGGATTATACGGGTGGATTGATTTCACTATTCGCTTTGGATTTCACATCTGAAAGAGAATGAGAGGAGGAAAGAGATCACTCATGTTAAAAATGTTAAAAACACTGAGCAACACTTTACTTCATATTTATAATATAAATATCATATTTATATTTCTTAGATATTTTCAATTATATAAACTAATATTTTCTTCAACAAGAATGCATTTAATCGATCAAAAGTGACAGTAATGACATTTATAATGTTACAAATGATCTCTGTTTCAAATATGTATGTATTCAAATGTAAGTACTGTAAAGTTTATTTTAAAGGTTTTAAATAAGGTTTTGGAATTTTTTTTTTTTAATTTAGTTGAAACAATTACATATACCGCAATAAAAAAAAAAATCAAACAACTAGGCAAAACCTAGAAGAGTGGCAAAAAAAGTTATACAACAAAAAAATACAAAAAAATACAACTAATTAGTATTTCAGGTTAAAGTAATTCTTCTTTTAATGTGTCTTTTAATGTGTCATAAATTGATTTTTGTTGTAAATATGCCTGACAATATTGCTACACCAAATTAAATTTTAGTGGGTTATTGTAGTTAATCAGGAAAAACTGTGTGTGTTAAATGCTTTAAAATATTTTTTTGGTCATTTTTAATCCATGTTTATTTATAAAGAATCGTGTGTATGTGTGTGTGTTTGTGTGTGTGTGTGCGTGTGTGTGTGTGTGCATGCTACCGTGTCAAATGCTATCAAAAGCTTTTTTCTGCAGTTCACTGATGGAGAAACACTTCCTTGTGCAATAAACTCCCAAGTGGAGGGCATGTCATTGTGTGAAAGGGTCTATTTTTAGCACAATAAGCTACATTTAAATAAGTTTTATACTGTGTGTGTGTGTGTGTGTGTGTGTGTTTACCGGCAGCTGTGCTGGTTGAGTATCTTTCCTCTCTTCGTACAGCTCACCTCCCTCAAACCGCACCTGCATTCACAGGAGGGAGGATGTGATATCATCCTGCGGGTGGGGCACGGTGGACACGTCTTTCTGGCAGGTGCTGGAGGGGCGGAGCTAGGCGGGAGAGTGGGAGGGGGAGGAGGAGGGGGTGTAGTTGGCACAAGAGTCCTGTTGGCACAAGAAGAGAAAAAAAATCAGCTGTTGGTGTGAAATAAAGAGTGCATAACCTTTGCATGCCTTAAAGGAACAGTTCGACCAAATGTAAACATTTTGTTACGTATGCAACATTAAAAAGGTACAAAAGTTTTCAAAAGCTGTGAAAATGTATTAAAAGACATGCATCTTTTAGGGGTAAATATGGTATGATGATGAAAGTTCTGAAAAGGTAGCACCCCGGTGACAGCTTTTGCACCTTTTTTTCTGCAAATGCAATACGAGAAGTCAATTACGAATGTCATTTTTGGCAAACTATTCTTTGCTTTTAATTTCAACTTGTGAAAACTATAAAGAGGTCCTAAAGTCAGGAGAAATTTTAAAATATTAAGAAAAGTCTCAAAGTAATTCAGTAACACAATTCGGATTAAAATACTGGCTCTGACAAATCCGGCTCCAGGAGAATTATGTAAAACCGCTACAATGGACAAAGAGCACGTCGGTCCTTGCAATCATTAACTTTGCAAAACCAGACCCAAGCCTGCATCTCCACATTAGGCTTAAAATTAAATTCAGCAGCTAGCACAAAAAGACCCATAATGGATTCTGATCATGCACAGCCCCGATCGTCTTTTTGGACGGCACCACGGATATACTCTGGATAGTGTCTGCTGCCGCCAGTTCTTTGATGTCTCATTTGTGACATCTCTGATGGGATGGTGGGCTGATGGGGCTGTTTTTTTCCCACTTCCCTTTTTTTAACTAAACCAAAAGTGGAGAGAAGTGTAAGGGTGAGAGTTAATTAAGGAAGAAAATCAATCATTGTGTGGAAGTGGTTTGAGAGGCTGATAGAGCCGGCGGAGGGGAGGCCGAGGAAAAGGGAGGGGCGTTCTGGCTGCCAAATTAGCCTGATTTCACACTTGCCACTGACTCCATCCATGGAGGAGTAGATGATGGATAGCAGGGAGGGAAAACCCGTCCAAAAGAAGCGCCCTCCACTCGCCCTCACCAAAAACCAATGACGAAAGAGCAAAAGTAGAAAGGAAAGGCGAGGAACTGTTGAATTCCTTCCCTGACCAGAATTAATTAATTGTTGTCTGAGTAGAAGTCAATGTTGCGTGTATAAACGTGCAGCACGGCACGTATGAAGAGTTTCAAATATGGAAACGGCCTGAAAGTAAGATTAATTTTATATTCAAAACTGAGTTATATTCAAAACTGTTTGTTTTTTTTTCATCTTGTTTAAAGCTTACTACATTTTATCACTATGGTTAATGAACTTAATATATTTTCTGAAAACGTCTTAATGTTTTACAGTCTTGCAAAAGTTAAACTGCATTTATCTTGTTTTAAGAACATAAAGAGAAATAAAGAAAATACTACATTATCATTGTTTTTGTGTAACATAGCAGTATCATCATTGTTTTTTATATTACAGTACTATGATAAAATTACAAACTTACGTCTTTTTCCCCGTGTATTTCTTTCGCTTTGGTTTCCCCCTTTGCCGCTTTCTGCCTTTTCTTGTTGTCTGTGGGCCTTGCCTAAGAAAATGATAAAATATTAAATATTAAAATATAATAATTAATACAAATAGATAAATCGCAATATGATCACGACTCAGCTAAAATATATTTGCACAAACATGTTACGTCAACATGAAAAGTATTAAACTGTATTTTACATTTTCAGTTCTGAGATTTCATTCAGAGAGTCTTGAGATGACTTTATCAAGCGTTAATTCTTGTGACTCTTTAGCCCTGGTCTCGGTGAGGCTCCTCAGGGGCCAGTGGCCTAATTAAGCAATAAAATGAATGTTCTGTTCCGTTTCCCAACAAAGGAGGATTCTAGGTTCTGACTCCCTTCCAACAGTGCAAGACGCACGCCAGCTGGACACACACACACACACACACACACACACACACACACCAAACCAACTGATTAAGTCTTTAGAAGTCAGAGATTTTTTGCAAATTAGAAATGCAGTGTCTTATGCCGTCTATAGACAGTTTTATAAGATCATTAGAAACAACATGTGCGACACAGATCTATTAAAACTTGGGTGCGACATGTTGACGACACATATCGAATCGTAAGCTATGATTCAAGTTAATATAAAACAATAAAACATTTAGGGGCCATAATAAAAGGAATTGGCATGATTGTTTCATGTTGGTTGTCCTTTGCCTGGAACAGCCTAAAATCATACAATGAATGCATTACTAATGTATCTGTGTGTACATAAACATATTCTACTGACATGAACTCACTGGTCATTTTAAACAAGTTCTTTATATTATCTCATGCCAATCTTAGACTGATTCTTTATGTTGTTCTATGACAATCTTTTTTTTTTCGTTTTATTCTTTTTAAAATGGAAGTTGTACCAACAAAAAAAAAAATCCACATTAAATGAACAGACGGGCTGTCCGTTGGCAATAAAAGGGAAGAATTACGTGTAAAAACTGATTTCACAGCAAAGAGAAGTGTGAACATGAGGACCAATGCCAAGTTCACACACTACGTCCTACTTAAATACATTTTTAATTAATTACCGCCTGCTCTCATCATAATTCTAACGCCCCTATTGGTTATAATTAGCATATATTTTTGTCAGTATACAGTGGCTCAATATTTCTCAATTCAATTGTCAAAAATAGTGGTGTAAAAGTGTCATTAGTTGTTTAAAAAAACTAAATATGAAGCGTCATCCTACACAGACAAATCTTGTGGCTCTCTGAGGAGTGTGTCATTAAATTTGTGTTTTTTGTTTAGAGTGTCTTGGACAGGACTGTGAAAAAAAATATCTGGAATAAACAGTAGCCGGCCTCTTTAACATTAGGGTCAGAGTAAACTAGCATAAGAGCAAAACAGACTGAACCACTTCTGCCTTTCACACACAATTAACTCACCATGCAACCATCTCCATGGAGTTGTGTGTGTGTGTGTGTGTGTGTGTGTGTGTGAGAGAGAGTGAGTGTGTTTGCAGTGGAGCAAAAGGAAAAGAGGGCAAATGGTGTTCATACTGCTGGTGAACCTTCACATCTCTCTCTATCTCTCTCTCTCTCACACACACACACACACACACACACACACACACACACACACACACACACACACAAAAACAATCACAAATAAACAATTTACCTGGTTGGCTCTGCATAAAGATTACCCTTTTGCCTGTAGGGAAAAAACAAACGGTAAAAACAAAATGATAATCAACTTTACAATTAAAAGAAAGATCATTATCATTATCATTATAACATTATTACAACATATACACATGGATATTTAAGTACTGTTATTACTGCTCATATTTAATCATTTTAGATAAAACCCTAACAATAAGTATTAAACTCTCGAGGCTTAACTTGTTTTCTGCTTCTAAAAAAAAGGAGCATAAATTATTTTGACGTTCAAGCAACAAAACTACATGCATACATTAATCAAGTTATTTTAAGCACTTACAATGAGAACAAAATCTAGATTTGCTGTGCTGCAAATGAGGTAAAAGCACATTAAATATGTTTGTTTCTTCATTGGAACAAACACAGCGTCACTTCACCTGTTCACCAATACATCCTCTGCAGTGAATGGGTGCCATAACAACGAAAATTATAAACACAACTTTTCTCTTCACAAGATGTTAATTGATGTACTGGAGTGATGTGGATTACTTGTGGATTATTGTGATGTGTTTATCAGCTGTCTGGACTCATTCTGATGGCACCCATTCACTGCAAATGGCTCATTGGTTATCAAGTGATCAGAGGCAATGCCAGATTCCCCCAAATCTGCTGTGAGGCACAAAACAAATCCATCTTCATCTCGGCTGACCTGAGCATAAGTACATTTTCAACAAATTTTCATCTCCGGGTGAACTACTCCTTTAAGATATGACTCCTGGGATCCGTCCAAAATGTTTAAGCAACCACATAACAACCATCCACAAGATCTAAATGAGTATTTATTACTCCGCATACTTCCGTACAAGATAATGTAGATCAGAATTGTGTTAATGTTAGTAGTACATGATTGTGCATATATATTAGTCACAAGATAATGGTTCTAGCGTGTGATAGTGTAAACATTACAAGTAAGATAGATGTTTTATCGCATGATAACGTGAGCCTCAGACTGGACGCAGTTAATAATGTTGGCCGGTTGCCTGCGCGGTTAGCGTGGGTGTTTAAGTAACTCAGGGTTGGTCAACAGTGGTGAGCTCAGTGTGTACGGGGCAGATCAGTATTACAAAGAGAGGATAGAGAGGCGAGCGCATGTAAATGCTCTTACCGAACGCTCGACTCCACCCCTGGCCTTAATCCGAACCCCACAACCTCTGAAAAGGCTTTTGAGGAGATCCTCACAATGAGCCGATAAAGAGCTGATGTTGACAGCTCGGCTACGCGCCAACAGAAGAGTGTTTCAGGGGTGACGACTTTCTGTGACTGGGTTCAGGAAGTAGTCCGTGGGGAGACGGGTCATTCCCCGTGTGACAGAAAGGGTGGAAGTGCATTTGTGTGTGTGTGTGTGTGTGAGGGGTGATCTGAAAGTCAGATAGGCTTTGGATCGGGGTGTGTGTGTGGGTGGGTTCACTCAGCTATTCTTAGGGGACAAAATTTCCCCTACAAGTTGGCGAAATGTGACAAAACCTTCATTCTGAGAGTTTTCAAGGATAAAATGGTTCATAAACAAAGTAAATCTTCCAATAATTATGCTTAACAACCTGACAATAAATAAAGTTGTGTAAACTGTGCGATTCTGTCTTTAAATGGTTATTTGCAATTTCACTCAATGTTTTACTGTCGTTCGAAGTTTGGGTCAGTAAGATTTTCTAAAATGTTTTTGAAAAAAGTCTCATACACCATGGCTGCGTTTATTTGATAAGAAATACAGTAAAAGAGTAATATTAATACATGTTATTATATTTACAAATTATGGTTTTCTATTTTAAAACATTTAACGTAATTTATTCCTGTGATGCAAAGCTGAATTTTCAGCATCATTACTCCAGTCTTCAGTGCCATTATGATCCTTTGTAAATCATTATGATATGTTGATTTGATGCTCAAGAAACATTTGTTTGCACTGATTAATAATACCAATTTTTTAACCATTTGATTAACAATTTTGCATTTCTTAACTCTTTATTCACTCTTGATCAGATTAGTGCAACATTGCTGAATAATAACAATAATATCAAATTCAAAGTCTTTTTTTTTTTACTTTTCAGCTATTTATAATGATCTGATTTTTAGTCATTATAAACATTATATTCATTAATTTCTATATAATTAATTTTTATTATTCTACAAATGCAAAATTATTTTGTTTAGTTAGGGTTAAGGGCCTTTCACTAAGAACATATTCTTCTGTTTGTGGCTGTTTTAAAATTTCTGCTCAAATGCATAGTCTTCGTCACTGTTTTTTGGTGTTTGTCACCACAAGTGCAGAGATTTTAGGGTAGTTACGGCTTTTACTGTTCAATTTCACTGTGCTTTATATTAAAACAACCCTACTGATAAAAACACTAAAATACATTTATTTCATGCTACATGTGCAAATATCCATATTTATGTAACTGATAAAAAAATACCCTGCAATTGTGCATTAAGTACACTACACTGGTATACTTAAAGTCTGCTAAACTGGAACAACTAATTATCTAATTAAGGCACTTTAATTGTGCAGAAGTAGTGCTGAAGTCAAACTAAAAATATACTCAAGTACATTTGTATTAAAGTGGAGGTACGTTTCAGATAAACTTTAATTGTCTTGCAATAAAAGAACGATAAAATTCAAAGATCATAAAATTTTAAGGCTTAATATTAAGAAATGTGCATTGTCCACAAGTTGAATTATACTTTGTATATCAGTAAGTCTTGAGTGATATGTCTGTAAATATATATATATATATATATATATATATATATATATATATATATATATATATATATAGGGACTATAAGTCTATAAGGCCTTGCTGACATTGCTAGGTCAGTTGACGTGTATGTGTGTGAACATGTATCTCACCTGCACTCACACTGGTTATGTTCAATAAAAGGCAGCTGCACAAGTTCATGCTTCATGTATGAGGTCCTCATGAGCTGTGGAGTTCAACAGAGCAAGAGTCAGCATTTAAATGCACACACACACACACACACACACGCACAATCTGTTCTGCATAGTAATGACTCCATCTTTTATCCCTCAATCTGTCTATACAGTACGTGACCAGGATTCAACCTGATCCATTACACTAGAGACTTCATCTAACCACACTGAATATGTATGACTAACTCATGCTGTGTGTGTGTGTGTGTGTGTGTGAGTGTGTCTTTCTGGATGTTTTATTCACCATACAAAGCCGTGAGGTTTAAAATCTTACATTATATGGGGTGTGTTTGTGTGTGGAGGTACTTTCCCCCTAAATGCCACTATTGACATATACATGTAAGTGAGTGTGTAATATGAGCGTTGCATTCCACTACATTAAGCATGTGAATGTAAAATAGTACATGTATGTGTGA
Source organism: Puntigrus tetrazona (assembly GCF_018831695.1). Lineage (NCBI taxonomy): Eukaryota > Metazoa > Chordata > Actinopteri > Cypriniformes > Cyprinidae > Puntigrus > Puntigrus tetrazona. The sequence goes on from NC_056712.1 coordinate 10,523,809, forward strand.
AAGATTTCTATGAGTGTTTCTGTGAGGACTGAAACGAAAAGAATTTTACTTTACGTTAACCTTTCAAAGGTTTGGTGTCAGTGAGCTTTATTTTTTAAACAACACTTATTATTAAGAAGCTCAACTGTTGTTAACACTGATATTAACAAGACATGCTTTTTTAGGCAGCAAATCAACCTTAAACACTCAAGGATCCGTTTTTTTTTTAATATAGATTAATATTTTTATTCAGCAAGGATGCATTAAATTGGTAAAAAGTGACGGTAAATGCATTTTTATGGTTAAGTACTGAAATAAATAAATGCTTTAAGTACAAAAATATATTTATTTTATGGTTAAAAAGAATCAAAGATCCGGAATTATTATGCATTATTAGGCAGTACAAAGTTTTTCAACATATTTCACCAGATGTAATTTTGTAATTTTGATCAAATAAATGCAGCAAAGAGAACATAAGAGTACAAAATACCTCACCAACGCCAAACTTTTGAACAATTCAGCCACATTTTGAGAGCGCATGAATCCCATTGCACTAGATTACTAAATATCAAAATTAATGTCAGTTATAAATAAAAAGATACTGGATGTGAAATGCTTTGAACTCTGCATTAAGTGCACTGTGCGTGAGTGCACTGTGTGTGTGTGTGTGTGTGTGTGTGTATGCACCTCCATTACAAGTGTGTGTGTTTGTGACGGCACACACTCCAGAGCCTCATCAGAGCAGCAGCCTCCACAGCGCCGCAGCGTTACACACGACGGCAGGAAGAGGTGATGTGTCTCCCACGGAAACTCTTGCCAAACCTCCACCAGCGTCTCTCTGGGATGACATCCGCTCCTCTGATAAACATCTAACCACCTCACCACTGAGAGAGAGAGAATACATGAAAACCCTTTTCAGCACAGAATCTGTGACATGCTGTTGTATATACTTTACATTAATGCATTCTGGAAGGTTAATTAGACAACCAGCTTCATCATTAATTTAAAACAACATTATACATGTACATAAATGGATTATACATTATATAGAGACATAAATATTGATGCAGGGATCTAAATTATTGACGCAATATCTGTTCTGTGTAGATGTGTTATCAACAGAATTCCTGTTGGTTGATTTTTCTCAGAGTAAACGGTCTGTGCCTGGTATCCTCGTGCGTAAGGCATTACATGGTGCAAAATGTTTGTAAGTGATTCTCTTGCAACAGTCTCATGTGAACGCATAAAGTTCAGGCTGTACTTTCAAAACAGTATGCATTTTAACATTTATCTTGGTGCCACACCATCAGATGTACAGTAAATACATTATCAGCGAAGACTGCATTGGAAATACTAAAGTATTTCAATTATTTCCTCCAGTAACTGACAGCATGCCACAGATGCTGTTTATAAAGTGTCATTTATTTCTTTAAATAGCACCAATGTAATGGTACTTCGCAAAGAAACTAATACACTGATCTGTAATGCACCTTTAATGTAACATAAAAACAATTTTTTTTGCTGTAGTTGTTTTTTTAACTCTCCATACATCTTTTTTAAAGTAAATTTAGCGTTACTTAAATACTTAACTGCTTTATAGACATTATTATAGTACATTATATCATATTATATTACATTAAATTTAATAACATTTTTACGTTGATTCTCTCAGTGGACTTCCAATAAAATAAATAGTTGCTGAAATCAAGGTGAACATGCTACCGTACAAAAGTCACTAATATGACAACCGTAATATTGTGAAATATTTTTGTTTTTTAAGTATATTTTAAAATGTAATTTATACTCTGCTGCAAAGTGGAATTTTCTCTAGTCTTCAGTGTCACATGATCCTTCAGAAATTATTCTGAAGTCTTTTGTAACGTAAAAATATCTTTACTGTCACTTGCTGAGGTAAATTATTTCTTTAAAACAAAAGAAAATTTCCCAAACTTTTTCCGTAGGTGTCTTTCATGGGTGCAATATAATGACACAGTAGCTGCCAAAAAGCTATTCCGCCACGAGCGCAGAGGACCAGAATGAGTCATTATCCTCTGTTTTATTATATATTATATAACCTCACTAAATCAGTAATGCACTTACAAGAATAAGATAACGAACGAAAGCAAGGCTCAATACCTTCTCCAGATCTGTGGCTCTCTGTTGGCATCCAGTGGTCTGACTAGAGGAAAGGACACAGACAAAAGCGTCAGACACAACATACAGCAAAGACAATAACAAAAGCACACGCTCTTTAGGCTGCCGCGAAGACCCGATTCCGGCAAACGTAATGCTGAGAACGTTTTCCTATAATGCATTTCTGGTGTTTATTTGTGCCAGAGCAGCACGAAGGTGGATGTTAGCACACGTTCACACAAACGCACGCCCCTCACACGGCGAGGTCCGCACTGGAACAAGGTCACCGCTGAGGGAGAGAGCAGACTTTGCACTGCAGCGCAAACAACACACGCATACATGGCTTCCTTGCACCATGTAGGACGGCTTACCGTGTGGCTAAGCATGTGTGACAAACGTATTATAAGGTGAGTCTACACTGAAATAGGACAGCGCATTCATTTATACTCTGTGCGTCTGTGCATTTGTTCTGTAATGATAGCATCAAATAAAGATTTGATATGATTAAGTGCAATATTAATCAGAAAACAGGCAGAAAACGTTCGGGGAGGCGTCTGCTGATTCTGTGTTGCAATATGAGGGTTGAGTCAGTCAGTTCCTTATCACAATGGCACAGAGTGGCACACACACACTGGCACAGCGACTGGCACACACACACACACTTTCACACACATATTAACATTCACTTTCTCTCTCTGAAACGCACGCACACACACACACACACACATACACACACTAAAAATCACAGCACCGCCAGGTTTTTTTTTGCAGCAGCAGTTGGCTAGATTTGGCTGCGTCAGCCCTCTCTTTCTAAGAGCCCTTGAGTTTAAGCACCAATCGTGAGCTCAGCTGCTTCGAACTCCCACAATCCCCCTCAACCTGCGGCCCGTGGGTCAGTCTGGCGTCTGTGAATGGACTCGAGCTTTCAGAACTGAGGTTTTCAAAATGAACAGCAGGTATCAGGCACTACTACAGCTGATCCAAGTCTGAGGCCGCAAGGAAAGTCTGGGATTTTTTTTTTTTAAACCTGCAAGTGAACAGTGTTTTTAGGATTCAAGAATCTAAAACTAGAGAAAAATGATGACATAAAATTCTGAATTTTGTTCATTTGAAACAGTTTTCACCCAGAAATTGCCAGTAAATGGTTACATGGATTACATGAAATGGGAAAGAAACACATTGAATTGAATGTGAAAGTAGAAAGATCATATTTTCTAATACATACTCCAGTAATCCTTCTTTAATTTATTTCTAATTTTTAACTTCTACTAGACATAATTTTGTACAATTTGTTTCTAGGTCTCCAATCAAATGTAACCAATTTCTGACATTAAGCATGAGATCTATGAAGATCTTTCTATGAAAGGTTTTTATTGAAAACTCAAGATTCTCTTTGAAAGATGTAAAATCACGCTGGAGAACACAACCATCATGTTTTGCTCATGTCATTTATACTTAGTCATACTTTACCCAATACTAAGACGTTCTGAAATGAACCTTTTTAATATCCACCCATTCAAATTATTACGCGATAATGTTATTTAAACATTTTTTAAAAAGTAAGAAGATGTGTTTTCGCTAGTGCTCTTAAACTGCACTGCACATGCTGGATTGCAAACGGAAAATTATGCCAGTTGCTAGTTTGAAAATATAATTGTACGCATTTTTTAGCCTAGTTTTTAATGTACGGCAGCTGCAAAAGGTTTTTTCTGAAGACAAAGAACAACGAAGACAGATATTTTTATTATATACTGTGAATTACTATCTTTATGTGTATTGATCAGCATATCTGGCAACCTAAGGACCTTAACTGTAAAGTGGAGTTATGGTTAGCATGTTTAATGTCGCCTCACAATGTGGAGATTATGTGAATGTTACCCACATCGGGAACTGGATTTTGAGGCAGGTTAACTGAGTTTGGGATTGTAGATTAATTGCACAATGATGACAAACAAAGATAAAACAATAGCAACCGTGGAAAACAAAGAGCAAACGAAAACCTGTTGGTAAAAGAACTGGGAAATATACAGCATATACAAACGAATTTATTGACACAGCATGTTGTGGATGGCTATGTCTGTGTACCACAGTGAGACAGCGCAATTCATTTCAGCTACTCACATTTTAAGCAATTTATCTAAACAAAAAGCCTACTAGCTTTTTTTACTAGCAGTGAAAACTATTAAAGTCAAATTTTCCAGTGTAGTTTGCATTCCTTTTGGGCGGCTTTTAAATCAGCTTTGCGCAGATAATTTATCCGGGACCTGGCAACCCCGATCACTGCCCACCTGGCAACACCAACTTCAACATCGCCGTACACGTGACACAGAGAAACCTAAAGGTCACGAGGTTAGACTTCCAATAACCGCGCCGTACCTTCTCGTGGGTTTGAGGTGCGCTTACACCGAGACCGGCGGCGCGCAATGTCATGCAACGCGACGTTCAGAAGGTTTACATTTCACGGCATCTTCAGCATCGTCAAATTAAATATACCAGAGCCAAACTGCGGGCTAAAATAAATAAGCCAAGTTTCGGCTAAACACGAAAGGACAAACGACGAGTGGAGCCGCATCGTTACGAAGACTTATGATACGCGTCCATCCATAAAGCAGAGCCCCGGTCACACGTACACCGACCGCATACCGCTGCGCTCGCGACTAACGGAGATGCGCAGATTCGGTGCATTCTGGCGTGCTGCCTTCGTGGGCTAACAATAGGTGTCGTGTGCTGGATGTAATGTTGACAAAAGCTTGTTTAAGTGAAGATAAAGAAAATGCGTGCGTCACTGTCTATCCTTCTGAGACACAGCAAAAAAAAAAAAAAAAAAAAAAAGTGTTTCTGGGCAAACAAACATGCTACACATGCAACATTTAGCCTATTAAAATATGATTTACACCCAAAACAAAATACATAAAATATTATTTGTTTACTATATATCTATCTTTTATATATATATATATATATATATATATATATATATATATATATATATATATATATATATATATATATATATGTATATGTGTGTGTGTATATAATCTTAAAATATAGCATTGTATTATATTGGCATACTATTAATGCACCACATTATTCCTATTATAATACAGGCCACACCCCCATGATGTACTCCTTGACACCCTTTTAATGTGTTCACAGACAACCCTAAACACAAAACATAATGTCTACTGATAACTTAATTGGTGGCTTTTATCAGAGCATTAAATCTTTAAAAGCAGCACCTTTCCCACCCGGCCAAACGTCAATGACCGTCGGGTTATTTCAACACATAAAATGCCCAGAAGAGTGTTGTGCATTAACTCAGCTCTATAAAGTGCGTTTTACAAGCAATGGAGAGGAATTGAAAGATACTTATCAAGCGTGCGATGAAAGACCACCAGACCAGAGCAGATAAATTAATTACATTTAAGTTTGAAGGTTTTTTTATATATATATATATATATATATATATATATATATATATATATATATATATATATATATATATATATATATATATATATATAATGAAGACTACACACTTCAAACTAAGTACCGTACGAGTTCTCCAGTGCTAAGGTCTAATATTTTATTATTATAATAAATATATTATTATTATTATAATTTCTTACCGGTGTTTTGGCACATTGTGTTGGTATTCTGGTAAGTGAGACGAACTGAAACATTCCCAGGATAACTCTCAGCTTGATCCCCATTGTTTGAGTTCACCAAGAAAAGTCAGAAATAGTTGTGTAAATAATATATAGCAGGTCCAACGTCCGGTCCTTACAGCTGTCAGCTCTCTATGAATGATTATTCCACTTTTACATCCGAATCCAACATCTTTAATCCAAGCAATGACAGTTTACTCAGTAGATTCTCGAAAAACAAGGCAATTGCCATCCCTGTCATGGCTTAACGAGAAAGAGAGAAAAAAAAGACCAAAAAATAAATATCTTAAGTTTCAAAGTATGTAAACGAGCAAACAGTCAACGAGGACTCCTTGAATGTAAAAGCAGGCTTTTGAGAGGCTCGAGATGGTCGTAGGGCGTGTTTATTATAAATAACTAGCTACGATAAATCCCAAAATGTTATTTTACAGGAGAGTTTTCCATGCATTGCACCCAATTTCATTTATACCGGCTCCCTCGCAGCGAAATTCCCGGCGGCACTAGAGTACGTCCTTAAGGTCCGGGGAATTATATCCGGTAACAAATAAACATATCCTCAAGAATCGATGTCACGAGCCTCCTGAAGGTCTCTGTGTCTCCCGTCTGGCATTTCAGACCCGCTTTGTGCGGCGCATCCCGTGCTACTGTAGGTCACCAGAGAAATCATGCCCACAGAAACCCGTGATGACGCTTTGCTTGTCAGACACAAGCTCTTATAATTAAAATGTTCGGCATATACACAATCTACTCTGTCAACGTGCGCAATGCAACGTGCATGTGCCTATATGAAGTAAGAACGAGAGAAATGCGCCTTGATAAGGTCGTTTTCTCCAGTCTCTTATTTGCCCTTCAGGACTCACACGCTCCGCAACTCTCTGCGCGCGTCACCGTCGCGCTCGTGGAACTTTTCTCTTTTTTTCCTCCTGACGCGCAGACTTTGCTCGCGCGCAGAACCTCACAGGTGTAACGCTCGCGCATCGCGAGGTGGGCAATTATTAACCGACGCCCCTGTCTATTTTTCAGTGCTTTTCCCTGTCGGGGTGTTGTTGTTTTTTAAAGGAAACGGGCATTTTGCAAATAATTTATGTTTTACAGACAGGATGGTGATTATAAAACAACCAGTTTCGTTTCTGGATGGGGGTTGACTGATATGTAGCAGCAGCAAACTGCGCGGTTATCTCCTCAAGGAGTAAAACATGTTTTACCCGAGTGGGTCTAGCTGCCTAGTGTAGTCATTTACCTCATTAATATAAGGTTTTTAAAACATTTTTACATTGAAACGGCTTTGACGCGAAACACCTGTTCACCTAGAAACTGTATCACTGCACAGCACCATAGAAACTAAGTATCAACCGGGACTATATTTTCCTGCGGAAGAATGAAACTTAAAGGGACAGTTCATAGTCCTCATTTATCTACTCTGTCGTTTCAAATCTTTCTTACGTAAAACTGTAAAAAAAATACTACTACTAATAATAATAATAATAAAAACAGTAAAACTTGTTTTCATAGTAAAAAAAATAAATGGAAAAAGGAAATTTTAAGCTAAAAAAAATTAAAAAATTAAACTGAAATTTGACAGAAATTTAAAGAAATATTTACCCTGACCATCTTGCTTGACAGCCTTGGTATTTGCTCCAAAGGTCGGAAAACAGCAGCCTGGACATTTTTAATTAATTTGTTCTATAAAGTTTACCAAAGTGCTAGTTACTAACTAAAACCGGGAGGCTTGTGTCTGTTGACCGCCAAGTAATTAACACTGTCAAGGCCCCAAAAAGGATTAAAGACATTGACCACATTGTCATGTCAGTGGTTCAATCTAAATTTTATGAAGCGAGTAGAAAAAAAAAATTTGTGCGCAAAGAAAACAAAAATGGCAACTTTATGCAAAAAAAAAATTTCCACATCACTGTAGCGTCATTTTGGAGAATATCAGCTGGACGCAAAACGTATACGGTGTTCTGTGCCAGCTGCAACACAAGGATCCATTTTTTTACTATTATTTATGCTTAGATTCGAATCAAAACAGCGTAGCTTGGCAGTGCGGTGCAGCTGACACAACGGATACTCTCCAAAATAGTACTACAGTGAGGATTTGTTTAGCATTGTTGTTGCTTCATAAAATTCTGATTGAAACATTCATGGCAGATGACGGCAGACTGAATGTTTTTCATTCTCTTTTGGGCCTTGACAGTGGTATTTACTTGGCAGTCAATCGGATAGTAACAAACCTTACGGTTTTCGACTAAATGATCTTAAATTGTGTTCCGAAGACAATCAAAGCGCTTGAAGTGATTCATGACATGAATTTTCATTTTGGGGTAGCCTTCATTTTGGGGTAACCCTTAAATGGTACCAATTTTCATTTTAGACTTTACAGTTTTTTGTTTTACGCGATACAATTTTGAGTACTTCAGGTGTAAAAATGTGAACTGAACTGATTGATTTAACAAACTAACAAACCTGAAACCACTCGACTTTGGTTGCATGTGAAGACCCTCAACATCACCCACAGGTATGTTTGGGTTATACAGAGCAAAAAAAAAAAATCATGTGGGCTACAGGAATGCAGGCTGTTCTATCTCTCCTGGACTGCTTACAGCATTAAAGCTGACAACCGCAAAGAGCCCTTTCAGAGCGTAACTATCTAAAGGCCTTCTGGAAAACCCAGAGTGGTCAGGAGAGAAGGTCCAGCCATCACATATCCAAATAAACAAACCGGGCCAAGGTCACAAGATTTCACCACTGATACTGCTGAACTGTGGCCGATGTTGTTGGTATTTCTGTGAAGTCTCTCCAGACGGTGCCATAAAAGAGTTTAGTTTTAAAAAGTCAAAATGATAGGTGCTCTCGAAGAGACAGACAAGCAGAAAAAACATCATCAAAACTGTCCCTGACTCATTCCTGAAAGCTGGTATCTCCGAGATCAGACCTGAGTAGAGAGGAGCACCTGCATATGGGCCCATGTCATATCAGAAAACCACATCAGACTGAGTCCGAGGCCGTGGAGTCACAGAACAGCTCAGATAGTCAACATCTGCACAGGCTTGGGAATGTGAGGCTTCTGTCACATTTGTCTGCTGTAGTGGATTCTAGAACGTCAGGAAAAGAGCATTGCAAATTGGGAATGACGTAGTAGAGGTTTTTGTTTGCTAAGAGGAGTTAAAAAGTAGGGCAATGACCAACAAAGCAAGTTTATGGGAAGTTTTAGGCTGTTTTATCGTCCACAAGGTGAAAAACATGAGTTACATCAAATATGCACAATAGCAAAAGAGTTGCTTACCTGGGCAAATATCATTAAAATGCTTCTTTAAGTACATGCTGTAAATGGACACTTATTGAGCAAGGATGCATTAAATTGATCAAAAGCTACATTTATAGTGCTAAAAAACACTCAATTTCAAATAAATGATGTTCTATTAAACTTTTTTTAATCATCAAAGGATTGTGAAGAAACTGTAAAACAGCTGACAAAAATAATGAAGCTTTTTAAGCAGCAAATTAGAATATGGTTTACTTTTGTGTATCTGAATGCTGAAGACTGGTGTAATACATTCAGCCTTGAAATTAAAAAGAAAAGTTACTTTAAAATATAATATTATTTCACAATATTAAAACGTTATGTCGTAAAAGTCTAGATGGCACAGGCTAATAATTCGTTAATGCAAACCGATGATATTCACAGCATTAAACTCTCTGGCGAGCTGATTGGTTCATGTTGCATACACAGCCAATAACTTTTGAGCTCCATTTTTTTTTTACGAATCTGCTACGGGTTATTGTTACATACGCTACTTGTGCAGCAGCAGTATACCTTAAATACTCACCACCGTATCTGTGTATGTACTCACACTGTCAACTGAATAAGTATGTACTACTTGTGTTGCAGCAGCAATAATCTACTACAAAAGCAATAACCAACAGAAGCAGCAATTCAGCGTTCAATGCAGCCTTGATGAGCATAAAAGGCAACCCCCAAACGGTTGTGTATTAGAACAGTGAAGACGTTTGCTAAGAAATCCATAGAAACACAGAAACGCAAGCAGACGAAAAACATTACATAACTCAGATCCATAAAATCTTTAATTATTAATCACTTCAAAACCCAGTGATATGGGTTCACTGTGAAACTTGCACGAGGGTGATCTCACAAAAAATAAATATTTGATTTATAAAGACGAAGGCTCTCTGGTGAATGTCTATTACTGATTTTACATTGAATGTCAAACTATAAAATATTTTTCTATTCCTCAAAAAAGGCATTTCTGAAAAACAATTTTTTTTTGGGACCTATGCCTTGTTACAACGGGGGGTCTGCGAAGAGTTTGGATCCAGAATAAGGGTCTGGTTTAATACAACATTGCTGTAAAATAACTTGTAGGAAATGCATTTGATATGCAGCCTAGATCTATTACATGGGTAAAAGAAACTTCTCATTACTTGGCAAAGACCCATTCACTTCCTGTTCAAGATAAGATTATTTGATGTTGCATTCAATATGGCTGGAAAATAACCAGCACCTGAAATAAAATACACTGGGCAGCACCGTATAACATTCTTCCATGAGAAAATCTCTCCCACACACACACTGAGCTTAACAAAGTGCACAATGTACAGTGTTTTCAGTGTTTTGATGAACTACTTTATCAGGAATGCAATGTTTCCATAACACCCTTTCCAGGTGCAGTTATAATGTCGCCTGCAAATGCAGGAAATACAGTAAGAGTACAGGTGTTTAAAACACCTCATAAGAAGCCATGTTGGCCTATACTCCGCCTGATTTGCCTTGCACTTAATCTGACAGAGTTGGGAGAAAATACAAGGGCCGCGTTTGTACATTTGACACACCGTGACCCTAGAAAACACAAAATACAATTCACTCTTTAACATTCATTCATAACCTGCACTCTCTCCATAACCCTTGCGCGATGAGATTCTTCTTGATCCGTCCTTTCCCTTGCTTTATTTCTCTTCTCCATTACGTCGGATCTTGTACCTCTCGAGGAACTCGGTGTGCTTCTGTCTCAAGATTTCCTGCTGCTTCTCGAAGCCGTTTACTCTGAAAAGAACAGAAAGCAGCACGATCAAATACATTTTAAAAATTTCATGAAAAAAACTCACTGCAAGATCAAAGAGGCTTGCTACTGCCAGTACATCCACAACATGCCCCTGCTGAGCACGTAAAAAAAATACTGCTGCTGCAAATAAAACATACATGAAATAACCCTCTGTAGCATACATGGATCACCTCGCCGCAGATCTATACAGGTGGAGATGAGGAAAGGTGAAGGGTTTCTGAAGCGAGTTAGCGGACCGCTACAGCAATGACTAGTCACACATTTGAATGCTGAGCAGAGAGCTCATTGGCTACTGATACAGAAAAAACCCAATCCGCTGTGCCATGTGATGATGTCATTAGGTTGGACCGAGTCAGGCCTATCAAACTGCACCATCTAGAGTTTCATGCCAGATCTCTGTACATCAAATGCAAAATTTATATAAACGGGGCTACGTGATGATCATGATCTAGCTTAGTGCAATTATAAACCAAACGCTGCAGTGCGATGTGCTGCGTGTTTTACAGTGAAGCGCAGCACTGTGTTCAGTGCACAAACGGATAACTGACGATCAGGACCACTATTGTCATGATTCAGGAGAAGAAAAAACGAGCTTGTCTGATTTTGCTTGCCTTGTGACGTTGTAAAGGGATCTCATTATAATAATACCGCCCCTTAATCTAACCGTCTTTTTGATTTCACAAGTGACAACAATCACCAGTTCTAATGGGGTGGTGAAGTTTGAGCAAAACTGTCTTTGGGTGCACAGATGAGCACAGAACACTATTTAGGGTCCTATTTATTCATTTTTTTTTTTACTGTATATTGGTTCTGTCACATGGATCTAAAAAACAAGGTTTCTTTCCCAGCTGTTTACCTTCACAGACTGCTTGTGCTTTGGATGTATTCACAAATGTTGTCAGTAGGTACGAGCTGTTATTGGCGCAGCTCTGTTCTGGAAAAGGCGTCTGGGAGCAAAAGCTCATTTGCATTTAAAGAAACAGGCACCAAAAACAGAGTGTTTCTGCTTAAACTCAAACTGGGCATTTTCAAAATTATGTAATAAATGATCTGTAGGGTATTTTAAGCGGAAACCTCACAGACACGTGCTTCACAGACACCAGAGACTTATATTACATTTTGTGAAAAGGGGCATTATATCTTTAAATGTTACAACATTATTCGTGATAAAAGGAGTCGGATTCAACAAGGAATATCAGAAAGCCAAGTCTTTACTGTGGTGAAAGGAGGAGCTGGGGATGGAGGAAGTGATAAAGCTGCTGAATAATACTGAATAGGCCTTATATAGGAATGCTGAGATAGGTGACATACTCCTATAGGATCAGTTGAGAGTCAGCCGATGAAAGTTTGATTCACATTATCTGCCAGAACTAATGTTATATACTTCTATATTTTTAAATCTATTTTAAAGTTCTGCTACAAAGCCATAATATAAAAAAAAACTGTACCAAATTAATAGCTAACCTATTTACTTGCACGTCATATGTCCATTAACTGAAATATTTAAATATTAACTTAATATCTCAGGATGGACTTTAGTAAATATTTCATATCTATGGGGATTTGGCAGATTTATAGTAGTCCAGTCCCACAATACAGTGCAATCATGCAATTCAGCATTATCCTAAACACAATTTGTCCTCAAAATTTCTGCCTTTATCCAAAGCAGATGCTTTTTATTAAGTGACTTACAAATTGTATTTTCCTTTAGCACTTAAAACTCATTATGGGTCTGACTGAGTTGCTAATAAAGAACAACTCCATAAAGGCTGTCAAATAACATGAGATGAATCTATAATCATCTTACTTGATCTCCGCTTCACATGTTAACGGTTTATCCTCAAACGGTTTCAAACGCTACAGCTTTTGTATTGAAAACCTCTGATGTGCTTTCTGAGGTGTAACACGTGTAACTTCAAAGCGTTCCCCACCTGGCTCTTTCTTTGGATGTGTTGTAGATCTCAGTGATGACTCTATCCTTCTCATCCATGAAGTTATTATGGACCTCTTGCAGTTTCCTGAATGTCAGACCAGCCCAGGGGTCAAAGGTGAACAGATTTAGTGCCAACATATATATTTGGAGGGGTGAACAGACATCCACGACGCGCTCACATAACTTTAGGGTCGCATTTAAAAGGGCACACAAGCACTGACGGGGCAATAAAACATTTGATAATTTTTCAAAACATTTTAAGTGCACTTCTGCTACGCGTCAAGCGAGCAGCGTCTGTTTATAAGAGATACTTAATCTCAGTCGCCTGAATTCAAGGTGTAAAAACATTTAGCTGATACTGAAAAGCATAACTAAACATCAGGGATTATGGGAAACCAGTGAACACGCTCTACTGGGGTTTGTCTGGCTCTGGGACAGACGAAATGCGTTTCAAAAACAAAACAATATTATCACGTACTCATCAGAAAACCGACGCAGGAACAAAAGAAAACATTTTGCACTGTGTTTCATACAAACAGTTGCAAAACACTCACTTATCAGTGCAGCATCGTTCAGGGTGTTTTGGAAAATATTAGGATGGAACGCTGTGAATGTTGATGTCAATACTATGTATTAGCTCTTACCTGAACCCAAAGTAATGTATGGAGAGACTGAGTAGCATAGTTAGCACGCAGTAGCCCACAAAACGGATGTTATTTTTCTTGCACTTTTCCCGTTCCTTAGCCATGTTCTCCTGAGGCTGGGCCTGTCTGAACTGCTCCCAGTAACGGATGCTCTCTGCAGCTTCTGCACTGAAAAACATAGAGACATAACACTGGTATTTCAGCCACTGAACCATCATTTTTTGAAACATTATTCTTAAAAATAAAAATCACTTTTAAAAAGTTCTAGTGATGCAGTGATGCCCATAGAAAAAACATTTAAGCTCCAACATTTCTTAAAAGACAAGGATTCCACATCTTTTGTACAAAGTAAGTTCACCTAAAAATAAAAATTATCCCATATTTTACTCACCCTGGAGCCATCCTAGGTGTATATGACTTTCTTCTTTAGGACGAACACAGTAGGAGATTTTTAAAAATGTATCCTGGCTTTTTGAAGCTTGGTAATGCAAGTGGTTACCAGTGCAACCAGACTATTACCCATTTTGAAAAAATACGGTGTTCATCTGAGCAAATCTTGTGATGATAAGATGACCTGAATGGTTGCTAGGGCGTTGCCATGAAGCTGTTTAAGTGTTCTGAGAGGCTGTTTAAGTGTTCTCAGCATGTTGCTATGCAGTTGCTAGGACACTGCTATGGAGATGTTATAGTGTTCTCAGATAACTTTAGAGTTACTAAGGTGTTCTGAGCGGTTGCAAGGTCAGTTTAGCTTGTTTCTGCAGATTTATTCCTAATTCTTATCACAGGAATTTGGGATCAAATCTGTGTATTTTAAGGCCACTGGATTCTACAGTATATATGCCAATATTATAATCTTCATGTGAGTATAAGACGTCCATTTATACTTATTTATAGGAAAGTCCCATTTAATAACATCATGTTGGTTAATAATGGAGCTAACAGTCACCTGGGTCTGTTGGTGGCGCTGGAGGATCTGAAAACAGGACCCGCAGCGTTCTGGTACCTCAGCCTGAGGTCATAATCTCTCCTGGGGCCTTCTCTGCTCAGCACCCTGTACGCCTCGTTCAGCTCCACAAACTGACCGTGCAGACCGGGATTGGATGGGTCGCTGTCGGGGTGCAACTGAAGATGAGAAGACGTACATTTTTGCTCATATGAAACCAATGGCATTACACTTTTATATACATTTATCAATTTAAGTAATTGAAAGAACACTTCACCTGCACAGACATATTCAGTATTCATAAAAACGTGTCATATTTAGTGAACAGAATAGGACACAAGCCTCATCTTTATGACCTTTTCACCTTTCCACTCTTACTCGTTGTCTAAATCACATCACTCACGACGCTTTTATCTGCTTCTGACTTGGAAACAAAGCGCCCATATCCTCTGCCTGTACCCTCATCTCCTGTCACACACACAAGCATGCACTGCTTCTATCTTGCCGTCACTCTGCCTCCTTCATCCATAAACAGATGTTTCTCACTCTCTTTCTCGCAGACACATGCATAATTGTCTCACAACTTTCATTTGCTACCCTTGAAGCTCTCTCACCAACATATTTAACAGCTTCAATTTGTGACATGTCAAAAAAATTACTCAACAAAACAAACGTGCCTAGTAAACTCAATAAATAAACAAATAGGATACAATTTAACAATACGCACCTACTAATGTAAAACTAAAGGAACAGACAATAGTCTCTCTGCCACAATCGCACAGCTCCCTCTAGGGGTGAGGAGGTGTAGGGCTAGTCCTAATTTTTGTACAACCTACAAAGATAAACTATGCATGAGATAGGGTTTGTTTTTTTTTTGCAAATTGCAAGATGCTTTGATCACATGCATATCACTTAACCCATTTCCATCGACACAATAAAAAAAATTAATCACAATTTTAAAATATCTGAAAGATAACTATAATGTTAACTGTAAAAGTTTCCACACTGGGAAGGTTATAAGAATTGTAACACTAGACTCGATAACCAAAATCGCTTTAAAATGACAGAAAGGATCCCTAGAAATGAACCTTTTTGGATTTGTCCAAAAATGCATTCTTAATTTGCTTCAGCGTAGCATCTGGTTTCACCCCGAGAAGATCATAGTAATTGGCTGATGACCTATAAACAGAAAAAGAGGCAATGAAAACAAATTATTTCTCAACACTGTCTTTATGACGGCAAGATTATAAAAACTACAATAATAGTCACTCTACAAAAATAATGTCTGCAGCCAAATCTCATAATCCCATGGCCTTGATGATAATTTACAAAATAATGCTACCAAATAAAACAGCCTGATTAGAATAACAAGTCAAAATAGATTGTCATAAAAAAATGTGAGTGGTGGTAGCCGCTCTGGAAATTCTTGGTGGTGGTTAGGCAGTAGCTACAATGTTTTGTGCCAACAGTTATGCTTCTATAATACTCTATACATGACCACATCAGATCTGAATGATGCATTTGCATAATTGTTCAAATAAATATTTACAAAAAAATCTCAGTGAAAAAGAACATTTCTTTGTTTTTGTTTTTAACTTGCGAGAAGTAAACTTAAAAGTTGCAAATAGATTTTTATACATTTTATTCTGCTTCCATAATGAATAGCATCATTATACTAGAAAACACAGGGACACAAATTACATTTTAGTATTTTAGCTAAACCATTTTGGCTTTGGAGGAAAAATAAAAATGTGGTTGTGTATACCTGTGTGCAGAACTGAGTGAGAACAGCCGCTGAGAACTTTTACAGAACCACAAACAACTCTGAAAGAGACGAAGATGAGCCTCCAACTGCATGATGCTTCCTTAGAAATAAACTATAACAGAGATGAGAATCTAAACAATGTGTGAAATAAAATAATAATAAGTAACAAAATAAACATTAGTTTTCTGGAGGTTTTGTTTTAGATCTTTCTGCAGTTGCAGCGTGTTCAATGCATCCTGCGTTTTGTTGCAGTTTCAGCATGCTGAATGTGTGCCGTCTGGGTCAGGCTTTTTCATGTTGTGTTTAAGTTTTAGTGCGCTGAATGCTTGTTGTATTTAGATGAAACTTTATCAAGATGAATGCATGCTGCGATCGGACAAAGCTTTATCGTGTTCAATGCATGTTGTTTTAGCTTAAAGCTTTATCATGCTGAATGCACATTTTGTTTGAGTAAGGTTTTATCGCGATGAATGCAGTTTTTGTTTGACTGAAGCTTTACATGTTGAATGCATGTTATGTTTTGGTGCGACTACATACCGCTCAGCAGGATGCCATTGAAATGCAGTCGGTCAGCAGCTCTGCAGGAGATCCTGAATGGACACAAGAGATTCACACGCACGCACGCACACACACACACACACACACACACAGAGTTTTATATACTAGTTTAGGTCACTCTTTGACATCTGAAGTTCTTGAATTGATCTAATTTCTACGATCTAAACCCTAAACCCTGTCTAATGTGGTAATCAATGTAGATTTATCAGGATTTTACTGTCACAGTGTGAACAGCGAGCAATTAATGTTTTTCCTACCCAAACATAAATTTAAATTTCATAAGCTTGGACAACTGTTGAAATGAAATCTATGACCACTAAATAATAAACCAGGTAGCTGTCAGAATCTAAAACTAGACAGTAACGTTACTTTTAGACGCAAAACAGGGCTGTCTCCTGACAAATGAGACCCAAAATGCTGTCTATATAGTCAGCTCACTAGGTTTGAAACGCAGTCGGTGAAACAAATAAGACAGTAGCTAATGTTGCTGTTCATTAATAATCTTAAACGCATTTCCATGCCAAACAGAACCTGATAATTGGTGTCTTGTATCAGTTTTTGTGACACGAATAGGCTTCCTCATGCTATTAGCTTAGCCGCAATGCTAAAAACAACAACAAAGTTAAAGGAGGCGTGTAGCTTAGCGCGCAAGCATTAAACAAACGCGCTGTAAATCTCATCAGTGAGACATAAATCGGCGAATTAAACACAGATAACAGCGTCACCTTTATTCACGGACACGCACAGGTCTGCTCTTATGTTCTGCCTCTTTCATAACGCTTCACTGGCGCTGTTACATAAAGGACTGTTTCATAGCAGTTGTTTACCTGCTTCCAAAGGGTTACAGCATATGTACATTAACAGAATAATACTGCTACAGTACAATTGTACATTTTGGAGAAAACTACTAGACATGCATGCATACTTATATTGATTACTAGATTTATTTGTTTGGCCAGTATCTTTATGGGTTTCTGTTATTTATTTTATATATATATATATATATATATATATATATATATATATATATATATATATATATATATATATATATATATATATATATATATATATATATATACACACACACACACATATATATATATATATATATATATATATATATATATATATATATATATATATATATATATATATATATATATATATATATACAATAGCAATCTTATATATATATATATATATATATATATATATATATATATATATATATATATATATATATATATATATATATATATATACACACACACACACATACACTACTATGTAAGATTCAAGCATTCAAGGGCCCGTAGTATAAAATAAAATAAGGACATGTTTGGACCTTTACTTATTATTTAAGAGAAACAGTGGAGCAACTTCTGAATAAATAGCAACTCAAATACATATTTACTGTTTTAGTATTGCAAACAAATTTGACATGTTTTTATGTTTTGTGAGGATTGTGGAACCCCTGTAGTCCAGTTTAAATAAATGGGAACATTCAGATATATTCACTATACTTATAAAACCTTAAAAATGCTCTTCTGTGGTCAGTTAGATCAGCAGTAATAACATGTGAACATGCTTCATATGTGCAGTAAAAAGACATTTATTTTTTTTGTACAATTCAGAAGACAAGAATGAAAGAATGACTAAGTGCTAAAAGGTTCTGCTTTTGAAGAAAGCTAAATCTCTGCAAAGACTAATCTTTGCAATTCTGTCATTGGATGTGTTATGATGAAAGGCTCTCCACCTTTAAACAAAAACAAAAAAAAGTTTATAAGTTTAAAAGAGAATATTGGTCATGGTGATTCCTCACATATAATGTGTCCATAAATAATAGAAGGTAAATGAAATATTGACCTCAGAGAAAGAAGAGAAGTGATGGTGGAGGATGTAGGTGGCTCTGACGCGTTGCTCTCCTTCACTGTTATACTGAATGGCTTCCAGCAGAGGAACACCATTTAACCTCGTGAACTCCTCCACCACCTATTACAAAAAAAAAACAGGGCTTACACTAAATTTGCTTGTTTCTGAGTAAGCCAGCCTGTAATTAAGCTTCTTACAAAGATTAATATGAGATCATTTTATATGCAAGGATGTTATCGTTAATTAAAATTAAAAATAAACATTTTAAGTAAAACTAATAAAAATGACAAAAACAGCAAAATCACTAAAAGTAATTTAAAAATATTTCAAATGCAAAGCAAAAAAAGGTTAATAAAAACTAAAACAGTAGGCAATACTATGTGAAGAGAGAATGAACTGATAAATGGTCTCATTTACCGGTGGGCTGCTGGATAGCAGCATGTACAGCACTTCTAGGCTCAGGATGACCACCTCTGGCTCGGCCATCTTGAGCGTGGCACAGAGAGCGGTCAGCAGCCCCGCTTGTGTTAAACCAGCACAGTATACTATGCCATGATGGGCGATATTACCCAGAACCCTCAGTGCCTTGTACAAACAGAGAAGTCAAATTTATCTGTGTATGTTATCAAAATGTACATGTTATTATGAGTTTAGTAGAATTACAGCAGAAGGAATTTTTAACTTTTTTGAAACCATAAAGTATATTCAAGTAATTTTTAGCAGTGATTTACTATGACAGAAACACCGTAATATTAAGTAAATACAGTTAGATACAAGTATATTTTTGTATTTAAAAATATAAGATATATTTATACTAGTCAAAAAAATAAAAATATATTTTTACAAATAAAATCAATTAAAAAAGTGTTACATGATCCTCTAGAAATTGTAACAATTTTATTTGATGTTCAAGAAACTTTTATTATTTTTATTTAATTTATTTATTATTATTATCATCATCATCATCATCATCATCATCATTGTTGAAAACAGTTGTGATTAATATTATGTGAAGAAACCCATTAAATTTTTTCGGACGCTTTGATAGATACATTTAAATATTTTTTTGGTTTTTACAAAAATGATAAAACTCCTGAACAGGAGAGTAAATTATTCTCAAATATATTTTACGGATGTTTTTTTGTAGGTGCTTTAACACGAGTCAGTGTAAGAGCATACACCTCACAGTGGGTCGCCTGTTAGACTGATGTATATATGCGTGTTTGTTCCTCACCATTGAGTTAATTCCTTTAGAGAAAGACAGTAACTGGATTAATATGGGAACCATATTAAGAAGCAGCAGGCCAGAGCATAACCCACTAGAGCCAGCTGAAAAAACATAAGACATTGCATCACGGTCAGAATGGTAAGAATGGCGTTCTCTCCAATTAACAAGTTAATTTCCGTTTTAGCTTTAACTGGTATAAATAATCGAGGCTCTAAT
This sequence comes from Puntigrus tetrazona, assembly GCF_018831695.1. Taxonomy (NCBI): domain Eukaryota; kingdom Metazoa; phylum Chordata; class Actinopteri; order Cypriniformes; family Cyprinidae; genus Puntigrus; species Puntigrus tetrazona. The sequence continues at coordinate 10,543,829 of NC_056712.1, forward strand.
CAGCACATGCACTCTAACGTCCTGCTCACCGGTGAGGTTGTTGAGCACCCACAGGCTCTCTCTGGACAGAGCAGGATGAAGGTGAAGGTAAGCCTGACTAAAGACACACAGCGCGGCGAGGAGACGAGTGTCCTCTGGCATTACATCACCTCCACTGACCAGCAGGTTGCCAAGGCAACGCAGAAGAGGCCAAATGAGCTGCACGGCAAAAAAAAAAAAGTCACAGTCCAGAGGAAAGGAGGTGAAAGCAGTTTTTAGAGGATGACAGAGCTTTAATAACCACATGATCATTCTGCTGATGATTTGGCCAATTTCTTCAATTTGTAGAAGTTCAAATACTACTTTATGCTACTATATATATATATATATATATATATATATATATATATATATATATATATATATATGTGTGTGTGTGTGTGTGTGTGTGTGTGTGTATGCATAATACAGTAAACAGACACAATAAAAATACATGATAACTTAATATGTATTACATAATATGTAAAAACATTAAATATGACTTTTATGTGTGTGTGTGTGTGTGTGTGTGTGTGTATAGTAGTCAACATTTGAAGTGGATCAAGGACCAACAAGGTAAACCAAAGAATTGTTTAGGTTTAATGAAAGTTACAATTCAAATGTTGACTGTCTACTGTATACAGACACACACACACAAAGTCTACATTATGTATTTACTTATTTTTACATACTTATTTTTTATTTAAAACAATACACACACGGCATATATTACTTTACATTTTTCTGTGTTCAAGTTTAAGATGAAATGCTCTTTTTTTTGAGAAATTCATAAAATAACGTAATAGTAAACACTGATTATAAATGCATTGATAATTGAATTATATACAGGTGGTCTTTCTATTCAGTGAACACAATCATTTAAAATGACTCTCTTGCTAACCCAGATGTGCAGTATGTACGTGATGTGGGTATAAAATGCAGTGCTTGTAATGGCTTACCAACTCTATCCCACCCTCCAGGTTTCCTTGAGCGACAGCGCCCCCTAGAGTTATTAAAACAGCGCTACATCGTGAGAGGGCGCCTTCAGCGATCAGCATCGAGTTATCCAAATTACTGCAGACCACAATATCACGGCACAATTCAGCCGAGGTTTTACTCACTTGCCCGTTTTTGTTCCAGATAATAAAAGGGAATTCATGCTATCTGGAGGAACTGGCACTAAATAGGTTTCAGCACAACTTGTTTAGTAAGTTTTAATGAAAGGAGAAAAGACCACACCTGGAGACTAAATAGTGCAAACACCACGTACACTCAACCGCTGTCCCGTAACCGAACTCAGGGTCGGGAGTCAATGCTGAGATCACATGAGGGACTATTCCTGAAGCCATGACCGCTCTGGGGTTTTAAATATAAAACAAGGACAGATTATTTTTGTTATTAGCATTAAACTATTAACAGTACAATATAGCAATAAAGACCTTATTCAATTTGTCACAAATACCACAAGTAAACATAAATAAAGCAAGTAGTGGTCACTTACGGGATGATTTTTTCAGTTGCGTCTTTGGCCTGCAGCAGCTGAGACAACGTGAAGCCGACGGCCTCCACAACAGCCAGATTATACCTCTGATTCTAGAACAGAAAAACAACCCAAATTAAACTTTTTTAACTGATTTATTTATTTTGCATTGTGACATTATTCTTTCTTTCTTTTTTGTATTACGTGACAGTTAAACACATTTCTAGCCCCCACAAATTCCCATTACTGTCATACTGAAAATAAAATAAAACCACACAAATTTGTAATCGCAATGATAACGGATAACACTGATAACATCACTAAACAAGAACAAAACATTCAGAAAAGCAATGACTGAATGTGTTACAGTGTTTAAATAAAAAATAAAGCAAGAAAAAAAATTATTTTGCTTTGAAGATTTTTTTTGTTGTTACTCACTCATGACAACTTCATCAGTATATATGCTAAGACTTGATTTAAAGTCAATTATAAGAGTTATAGTCAATTATAAGTAACAGTTTAGTTTTAGTAACCTAAGTTTTCTTACACGAATGCAGTTTGCAAGTGCAGAAACTACTCCCTGAGCGAGGAGCTTCTCTCTAACCGCAGCGCTGTCAGGACACAGATTTCCCAGAGTGTATAAAGACAGCTCCTAAAAGAAAAGACAAAAGAGACAAATTCATGAGGAGTGATCGATTACATGGCTCTGACGCGGACTTCAAAGTGGTAAGCCACCGACCGCCAGCTTGGTGCTCTGACTGGAAAGGTAAGTGAGGAGGTAGGGGCCTGCGGGCAGACAGGCCTGACCTACAGCGGGGTGAGAGGAGTGAGACAGCTCATGCAGACAGCGGGCCGCTTCCAGCTGACACTGAGCATTATGGGAACTGAGCTGTCCGATCAACATGTGCATGCTGTTCTCTGATCTGAAGAAAAAACACAGACAATGCATTAGTAAACACTTACATCTTATCTACGGTATCTATCTTTGGAATAACGCTTTTTTATGCTTTTGAAAGAAGTGTCTTATGCTGTGCATGCATTTGATTAAAATATATCAATACAAATATTATTATAATTTAAAATAAAAGGTAAATATATGACAAAAATGTATGAATTAGTGCAATCAAATGATTATCATCTAAAATAAAAGTTATAATATATATATATATATATATATATATATATATATATATATATATAAAATGTATATTTAATATATAAACATAACATATAACACATTTTCTTAAATATTTACATGTATGGGTGTGTATTTCTATACACACATTAAAAATGCACAGTACACACACATATATAATTTTAACAAAAATTATTTTGGACGCGATAATTATAATTATAATAATTATTTGACAGCATTAATATAAACATTAAATGGGAATAAAAAATATAAAATTACATTATATTTAAGTATATTAGCTATGTTATCTTTACTATATAAGATAATTAATAAGGATTATGAATATAGTTCTTATATTCAGTGTAAATGTGACTAAGCACAACAGGGAGAAAAATACTGTTCCTAAAGAAGTTTATAAAGTGAAGTTTACTCCTACAAAATGTATTCATTTAAAGGAGAAGAAAAGAGACAAGTAAACACAGTGCAGTGCAGCAAACAATATAGTAATCTCTGTGCTGATACTGAAGCCCTACTTAATGAAAGTGAGTTGGCTCTCTGGATTTCTCAGTGCTTTTCGTAGGGATGCAAGACGAGCCTGTTTCTCCTCACCCCCAGACTGGACTCCACGGATCATCTCTCTGACCTGATGTGATACACAGCAGCAATATGTGTAGTTTATGTACACAGAGTACATAAAACAGAACTAAACCTATGCCCTCTGGAGTCTGACCTGTTCAGGTGACAGAGGGGCGGAGCCAGTCTCCATGGAGCCTTCCTCCTCATCCTCTTCCTCATCCTCATTCTGCAAGAGTCTCTTACTGATGAGCTGTCTGTCTCTCCGTGCCTGTCTAAGAGCTATCGGTAGACGAACACACGAATAATATATATTACTTCTGCCTACATTAGTACGTTACAAACATGTATAAAATCAACAAAACGGGCACGAAACAGACCTTTCTCAAATTCTCTTCTCTTGAGTTTGAACTCCTCCAAATTATTGCCAGATCCACTTGCTTTATGACGGAGGGTTTTCAATCTCCACATCTTTAAGATGTCTCTTCACTAACATAAATGAAAGTTTGCGCCTTGATTACTGTATTGTTTTTAATACCTGTTTCTCTCATCACATATTCTAACGTGCTTTATGGCATGGCTTGCTGTGCCTGTTTTAAAAATATAAACCGTGAAAATGGTATTTCAAAATAAAGGTCTCTTATGACCGGCTAAATATATCATATTATTATTATTATTATTATTATTATTATTATTATTATTATTATTATTATTGTTATAAAATAAATTGTGTTTGTGTTTCAACTGATTTATAGACATTTTACTGTTAAAAATCGTCTCACCCTCAGCTGTGTTCGTGTGTCCTTTATTTTGTAATTTTCGGACCCAGTTGCATCGCCCGGGTTTCGCTTCACACTTCTGTGAAGAAGATTCGAGTGAGCGCTAGCAATTCATCTCGATGCCATTAGTAAATAAACTCAGAGTACATCCACGGTTTAATATACAGTTTCTAGGTAGGTGACTATGCCTATTGCGCTTTTACTATTTAAATAAATCTAGACATTCAGTTTTTTTATTTGTCCAGACCAACAGCACAGCATGAAGGCCACATGTTTCTGTGCCATGCTGTTATACTGTAAACAGTACAGTTAGGTAATCGCATGTCAGATGACTTGCTTTTGAATATTAACATATTGTCTTACAGCGTTTATAATTGTTATGCAATACTGGCCACTGGTTTCCAGTTATGTATGTTCTAGCAAGGTGCCAAGGATGTGGTTTGTGTGCATGTTAATGCATTTCAAAGCCTAACTGTTGCCCTAAGAGACGCTTTTATTTATTGTACTTATAACGCTATTTTTCAAACAAAACATATCTTCTTTATTCAGGTGACAGAATCTCCAGAGGTTTATATCCAGCATGTCAAAGGCAACCAAACGCAAGCACGTAGTCAAAGAGGTCCTGGAGGACTTTGTCACGCCTACCGAAGACCAGCATATCATGAGGGTATAGTTACTGTTTCTGAGATTTGTAATGCTTTGAAATCTCAGTAGTCTCATTAAAGCGTGATAACTAATAACTCTACACCTCCTTCACGTCGCAGGTCTTGGGAAGTAATGGCAATAACCTCCATGAAGCCGTGACTGGCAGCGGCGAGCGCTTCCTTGTCAGTATGCCTACTAAATTCCGGAAGAACATCTGGATCAAACGAGGTGAGCGTGTTTTACCTTTCACGGATGTGTAGCGATTCTGTTCTTGAAGACACTAAAAGGTTTTCTTTGGCCTTTCTGTTTGTCAGGAGACTTTGTCATCGTTGATCCCATTAAAGAAGGAGGGAAGGTGAAAGGAGAAATAAGCTTCATACTTTATAGGGACCATATTCAGTACCTGAGAAAACTTAGTGTCTGGTAAGTGTGGTTTTTAATAATTAAATTGAATATTTGACACCCTCAGGTTGTTCTAAACCTGTATGACTTTCTTCCTTCCTTTGAACACAAAAGATGATATTTTGAAAAAAATGGAATGAAAAAACGGTAAGAAGTCCACGAGGACCAGAAACCTTTTGATTACCAGCATTCTTTAAAATATCTTTTTATGTTTCACAGAAGAAAGAAACGGGTCGAGGATGAGTAAATTAAACTATCCCTTTAAAACATAATCCTGAATTCTTTTTGTTTTTCTTTTTTAAGTTAGGTTTTAATTCGGAGTCCTTCGATTGTGTCTCAAGAAGACAAAATTGAAATGAATTTAGTAAACGGCACTTTCACTCTTCACACAGGCCTGAAGGATTCCAGGAGGGCCGCACGTCCAGTGAGAGGAACGAGGGATCACCGAAAGAAAGAAGTGCTGAAAAAACAGAGGAGGAGGAGGGTGACAGCGACTCGGAGGATGATGACAGCGACCTTTTTGTAAACACCAATCGTGCCACTGTTCTCTACAGTGAGAGTGAGGAAGAGACCGATGAGGAGCAGGACGATGAAGGTGATGATAACGAAGAGGAGGAAGACGATGAAGGAAGAACATAACATGACAAATGATACTGGAAGGTGCTCCCACCACAGCATGACCAAGAACGGTTTTATATGAACCTTAAAAAAACTACACTGATGCCTGAGACTGAGCTAATTTTGCATTGAATGATTTCCGTCTGACGGCTTTCAGAAGTTTCCGCTTTAGTTTAATTTCTTTCAAATCTCGAACACATTTTGTTTCATTAAAAGAAACATTGTATATTATAATTCTTGTAAATACGGTGTTGTAATAAACTTTGTTTTGTACACTTGTCGTTTTGCCCACGAGTTCTCGCTGGTTTAATACTCAAAGTAGCACATTCGCTGAATGTCAGATAACTAAGACAAAGTCAGCATGAGATGAATTTTTCTCATTTTCATTGTCTTTATGAGGGTTTCTCTCACCCTTCCACAAATCAAAATAAGGCCCTAAAAGGGTCATCATTTGAAAACAAGTCTTAAAAGCATGAAGTTAAGGCGTTAAATGTTGCATGTGTTACAAAAAAACTCAGTGTTTTTTTTGTTTGTTTTTTAATTTCTATTTGTTTACACTAATGCAAATATCTAAACACATTTAAATCAAGATTATTTCTGGCAAATCTAACAAAAGTATGATTAAGCTTAAAGGGAGATTTTAGACAAGGTGTAGATTTACATTTTTAGACATTTGTACTTAAGAACAAGACAAAACAGGGAGAACATCACTTTTTTTGCAGGTACAGTAAATGTTACAACCATTTAAATACTCTAGTTATTGTAAGCAGTGTAAGTTGTAGATTGGTTAGAAGTTGTATTTTAAATGTTACTGTTTTTTTTATATAACTCACTGTGTGCTCCATGCTGACACCGTGTTCCCTTCAATTTATTTCTCAAATTTTCTTTACTTAGTCTCAAACTCTTTTCAAAAAGTCTTAAGTTTACCATCACAAAACCTGCAGAAACCCTGCTTATAAAACCTTTAGGCAGTTATCAAGTCAAAATACAAAAAAAGTATAAAAAAATACCTTGCAATGCATAACTTCAGTTTTCAAGTATTCTGTAGAAAATGAGAACTTGCTTTAAAAAAAAAAAGGTTCGGTCTGGACTCAATCAGGTCTAAGTTTGACTCTCAGAGATGCATTTCTGCATTCAGGGCTAGGCGTCGACGTTTCGCTCCAAAGTTGCAGCATCTCAGCTGGGCTCCGCTTGTGCACCAGGAGGATGGTGTGATTCGCACAGGGTTCTCTGGGCTCATCTACGGGGAAGTCAAAGGTGAGAAAGGCAGGGTGGTTGATAGGGTAAACCCCAAGTCTCTGAAGACACATGCCCAGGTAGACATCATCAATGGGGAACAGATGGACCCTTTGCGACACCTCCAAAAGCCTGCGTGCCAGAGAACCAGAGTAAAGCACCCCTCCTCCACCGGGGTATGATGGGTACAGCCCTTTATAGAAACTCTCCGGGATGTAGTACTTTGTCCAATTAGAGCGTATCGGTGCTGCATTGTTTATGACGTCCCCCATGACAAACGACTCTGTGTCACTTGCCTTCCTGGATTCATTTGCCTCCTCAGCCAGCAGGTAGTCTAGGACAGCAGGTATCCTCACAAACACATCATCGTCGCCCTTGAAAATGAAGCGGGCGTGCGAGCATCGCCTTGAGAACCAGTTCCAGAACAGCACGTCCTTCAAGGTGAGGTTGAAGAAGGTGTCCATGAAGTCCCACTGGATGATATCACCATATTTGCTGCTTTCTAAATGCATTTTCTCTTCAGTATGCAAGTCTTCAGACTTCCCCAGAAGGAAGACCCTGCTGACGGGTCTTTGTTGTCCAGCTAGTGTTTTTATATTTCCCGAACGCCCCCATGTTTCTCGTATGGCTTCCCTGTTCTGAAAGTTTGCAGTCTGAGTTTTTATAACCATGAGCAACGTTGGCGCCCCTTTCTTTGCTTGAGAATCACAAACATCTAAAGGATCTATGATAAGCGGATAGTCTCGACAGTGCATGCTGGTCAAAAAATTCTTCATCTGGATTGGTAGTTTGGCGTAATCTGGGATTGTGTTCTTAATCTCATAATTTGGAGAACATCTATCTCCAGTCCTTCTGGAAATTGCTGTTTTGTAAGCAACACTAGACACGTTTTCTGGCAGATGAGGCTTTAGGATGGGGTTATACTGGCGATCCGTCATGTACTGGATGATGTTCCACAGAGCGCCACTGTCTAGCTCGCTTCTCCAGAAGGATTTCACAGGATGAGGAGCCAGATCTCTGGAGTGTTTGAGTCCAGACGCGGTGAAGTGTGATGGCAGCTTGGAATGAACAACGTGTGCACCGTGGGATGCCCCATGTTTCATGACATAGCACAAAGCAACTGAGACATAGATGTAAACTGGGACCAGCAATATGCACGGCGAACAGAAGAACAGAATCCGCCGGCGGTATCTACACAGACATGAAGCCATAAACTGAGGAAAGACAGATAAAGGATGTCAAATTAAATAATTAAATGTGATGTTTTTTTTTCCTCGGTCACTTAGATTTTTACACCAGCAACAGGCTCACCCACTGGTGTAATTACAGGTTATTTAGAAAATAACAAACATCTTAATGAACAAATAAATAAATAGTAACCTTATTTTTCACCAAAACATTTTTTTTTTTTTAGAAAATATTACACTATTTACATTAACATAAACTAATACATTTACATGAAATTATTTATCATAAAATGTAACCTATACTACTTAAATAATAATAATAAGCTTATTATTAAAGTATTTAAGTTTTACATTTATTTAGTCACTTTTATTTAAACTATATAAACGAAACACCTCATATGCTAAGGCTACTCTAAAAAGCAAAGCACCACAGGTATCGTCGTTTTTTTTCTCTATTTGTTATTGTTCCAACAACAAAATGAAAAGTAAACTGCTAAATCGCTTCAAACTTACCACGTTTTTTTGGCGACGTATTTAATGATGAATTTCAGGTCGTTCACATCCTAATTCCCATAATGTAAGCGGAAGCTAAAAGACAAAGATATTGCGTGGAAACGTCTTATAAGAAAACAAAGCAACAAATGTGCTCTTAGAAGTAAATTCACTTGTGCACCGTGAAGCGTGAGGAGTGACCTCAGAGGTAAAGTTCAGGTGTGCGTGAGGCCTCGCCCACGATACTCAGTTGTGATGAAAGACAGAAGAGCGGTAGTTATTTTAAAAGTCTAATTCTGTATAGCACAAATATTTAGGTAATAAGTGCCAAAAATCTGTTAAACAGATAAATAATAAAATAAAAGTCTAGATTTTAACCTAAAAACCCTGTCGTCTCCTAATTAACCTACTGTAAGAATATACATATACTCACATCTGTTTTAGTATGCTGTGGTTTCATTCACTTAAGGCTTCTTGTTCGACGAGTATGGTGAGTTGTGACTATTTGTTGTATTGCCATATGAAAGGCCACAGATAACAGGTCTTTCTCCTTGGGTAGTAAGACCAGATGGTCTGTATTACAAAACAATATCAGTATCGCTGTTGATGCCGATTAGAATCTAGTATTAGGAGTCAAATATTTTCATCACTGTGATGAGGACATTAGTAAGAGCTCACCAGACTTTCCGTATAGAATCAATCATGGGTAAAACACTCATCTTCTCCCCAGGCAGCTCGCCCACATATTCACTGTCTTCAGGCCGCTTGTTGATAAATGTGTTCCATACCAAGGATTTTTGAAGATTCTGTCACCTCTAAAAGAACCGATCCTTGACAGAGTCTTGGAGAGACAAGTCGAGCTGGTTAAGTAGGGGTTGCAGAACTTTGAGTTTTTGAGAACTCTCTTGCATCATTTGGTATGTTTTTAACACCTAAGCAGTAATATTGCTATTGAAAGTTGCACTGAAAGTACCCCCCAAAAGACATTCACATTCAGAAATTGCTAGAAAATGTTACAAAGAAACAGTAAGTAATACTGAAATAAGGTAAAATTCTGAAGTAGAAAAACATGCAGAAAACATGTTAATTAGCGTTTTCTCTTAACATGTACTTCCTTTACTAATATTTTGGTAACACTTTACTTCAGTAATAAGTTCACATTAATTGCCATTGGTTAACTGCATTAAAATGAACTAACAATGAAAAATATTTCTAAAGTGTTTATTAACCTTACGTAAATTGTCAACGTTTACTAATACATTATTAAAATCAAATGTTGTATATAGGCTAACATTATATCATGTGAGGTAACAACAATAAACAGTTAATGAATGCTAACAAAAATGCATAAATACTCCAACAAAGAGTATTGCTTAATGATAGTTCAGTTAATTAGTTTAGATAACTTTAGTTAATGCAGTAACTAATGTTACCTAATGTGGCCTTATCACCTATATATCACCCATATCTTTCCTGTATAAATGTCTCATTGTATTCAATAACTTCATGCAAGTGTTTTTTTTTGGCATGTGTTCAAGTGAATTCATCTGATATTTTTGCAATTTTTTTGGACTTCTTGGACTAAGGACTTCACAGTACTTTTCAAGAACTTTTAACTGTAAAATTTAAGAAAAATTAGAGTCCTCAAAATATTATCCGGACCCGTACACAACACAGACACAGCACACATGTCATTTGATATTAAATGAGTTGTTAATCATTATAAAGTATAAAGTTTTGCAAAGGCCGGTTGTCAAGTTTTTAACTCCGTTCCCCACTAAATTCAAACATTTGGTTGCATCCTTGATACAACTCCGTAAGGTTCTGTCCATAAAACAAATAAACAGTTGTTTTCTTACTATCAAGACATATGTATCACCCCAAGAAACAGACGTACATCCTGATGAATTCATTTTTTAAAATGGTAGGAATTAAGATTTATTTTTTTTCTCCATATGAACAAGTGGTTTGATTTTATTTTATTTTTTTTTTTACAAGTACTATTTTTTGAGAAAACTTGCAAAAATTTCTAGCATATTCCAAGTCAAGAATGAACATGAAAAAAGGGGATTTATTGCTGAATGTCAAATGAAAACTACACTTTCACCGTGTGAATACGACTCAGTTGCTGCGGTTACCATGCACCCATCTATCTGAACCACTAGAACATGCAGAGGGAGGGATGCCTTCACAGGCAGAGAGGAAGAACAGAAGAAACAGAGAGAGAAAGACAGGAAGAAAATCAATCGGTGAGACGAGCGGTGCTTTAAACGACTGTGTGCACACAGAATGAATCTTGAGCGTTTGTGTGTGTGTGTAAGTGTGTGTGTGTGTGTGTGTGTGTAAGTGTGTGCATTTGCATTTTGTGTAAGTGTGAGGGTGGCGGGTTTGTCTTTTCAAATGTAGTAGTAGGTTTGCTGGGCTCTGGAAGTAGGGGTTTACACTTTAGAATCCACCTAAAGTAGCACGTCTAGTAGCCGAACACGCATTGCTTCGAGCAAGTCTCCAACTTGCATATAGATGTGTCAAAAAAAAAAAGAGAGAGCGGACTGGGAACGACCCCACTGAAACAAAACGAAGGAAAGCCAACAAAAGCAGATAAACACATCTGGTCGTATCGTTCTTCTTTGTCTTCCCAGCATGACGCAGACACGACGGGCAGTAATGGATCTGTTTTATGGGCAATGCAGTTTTCGATGAAAAGTCCTGAGACACAGTGCGGCTTAAAGCTGCTGGCATAGGAATGGGAACGTGTGGGAGAGAGATGTAGGTCCGTGTAGGCTAGAATCAGGCTGGATTGGTTCCTCCGCAGGCCAATGACTACACAAGGAAAGAAGGTTACAGTGCAACGAGCTCGTGTCACCACTAGGGGGGTTCGGTTTAACCCTATAGCGTTAACCCAGAGCTCCCTTTCGACAAAGCCAACATCCTAAAAAGAGTACAAGCATACGTATACACACACAGGCGCACGTCGAAACTCACAACACGCACACGCGCTCGAAACGCTAACCTGAAGACGAACACAACGCGAACGCACGGACGAAACGCGTTCTCGCACGAAACTGCGTACACAAAGACACGTACGTATACACTGAGGTTCAACTATACTCTCACGCACACGGACAGAAGTGTAAACACATTCATTGGACGCACAGACCACCGTTTTGAAAACCCTGAACACCAGGGCCGATAACTGCGACCCAGCGTCATGCCCTGTGAACTCCTGCGTACCTCTGTTTCAATGGAAACAATATGCGACAACCAGTTGAGAGAAAGGAAAACGTCGAACGTAGAAACCAAAGACGAACGCAAACGGCGCTCGGATTCGCCGACGAATCAGCATCCGATGCAATTTAACGTCGGTTATGTGTGCGCGTGAATCCTAGTCATGTAAACAAACACCTTACACAGAAGTGATTCGATATTGCATGGTGTCTGAATAATATCACAGTTCAAATGGGGAGATCCTGAACAAACGAAACAAACGAACGAAGAGAAAAAACAGAAAAACATGTCTATAAAACCCAAGAGTCTGTTTTTAAGAAAGGCTACAAAAATTCAACTGAACCTCCCTCGTCGGCAAACAGCAAAAGGCACCACAATATTATTCTATTTCTAACTCGTGAAAAAATTGGCACGTAATTCTTCTTCGTAATGCTGTAAATCAAAAAAAGGAATTACATATAAATAGTTTTCCCCCTATAAAAAAAGTCTTTGCTGCTAGCTAGTAGACAATTTTTGCTGAAATGAAAATAAATATTTCATTTGTTTAGAATATCTGTCTGTTATATAAAATAAAAAATATTTCTCATAGGTGCAGGTCTATAGCATATCATTTGTTTTTCGCGCCTACGCAAGTTCGTTCGTCCTTGCTCTCGTCTGTCTTTTTTAAAGGGGTGCATTGTCCGGTCTGGACCGTGACTGCGACAGTTTGTTGGCCTGCACGTTTCCCCGGGAGCCCGAGCGTCCCGTGTTGGTGAAAGTCCGCGTGTCGTTGGGTCGGTAGATGGTGGCCGGCTCGGTGGCGTTCATGTTCTGCATACTGAGAAATGGCGTGCTCTCGCCGTGGCCGAGGTCGCCGACCTCATCGTCCTCCCACTCGCTGTCCGACAGGCAGCTCTGAGAGCTGTAGTTCCTGGGGCCCGGCGTGCGCTGCGACACGTGGCCGTTGAGCCGCGACCTCCTGCGCCAACGGTGGCCGCCGCCGCCGCTCTTCTTCGGCTGCTCTCGGGAGGACATGTACTCCTGCGTGGTCTCGTAATCCTCGTCGTCCACGAAGCGGTACGGGCTGGACGGAAGGGAGCCCGTGCTCTCCGCCGCGTAATACGGGCGTCGGGATCGCCGGTAGCGATGCAGGAGGGGCTGGTCGTCGTCGGGCGAGTAGGCTGCCATGGCGATGGCCGAGGCAGCGGGCGGCAGGGAGAGGGCGTGGCTGGCGTTGGGCGTGGTGATCTGAAAGGTAGGCACCTGCGGGGGCAGTGAGGAGTGAAAGTCCACTGGAGATAGACGCGCCGGCGTGGTCAGAGCGGACACGTACCTGCGAAGACGCAGAAAAACACAGCGTGAGAGACTCACCCCCAAGCCATCCCAGGTGTACATGACGTTCTTCTTTCAGACACAGTCTGAGTTTTTAAAAAATGTATCCTGGCTCTTCCAAGCTGGTGGACGGTGGCCATTATTTTAAAGCTCCATAACTCATATATATCCATTGTAAAACTAACCTATGCGCCTCCGGGAGGTTAACACAAGTCTTCTGAAGCAGATCGATGGGTTTTTTGTTACAAAAATATTTCTGTTTTTAATATTTTAACTCAAATCACTGGTTTCCAGAATCTTTGACCTCGGTTGAACTGGCGTATGACGTTTGACTTAATCCACATTTGTAGCATAAGCTCACCGCAGAATAGATGAACGAGGATAAAGCGATACGAAATGCAGGTAACGAATTAAAGGGTGAAAATGAGAAGTTAAACAAAATGTCAGAGAGCTTCACTATAAGAGAAGAAGAGCTTGAGTCAGCCGAGAAGACAGCTCGACTCTCTCACTAACACACATACAGACGTCAGTGATTTGAGTTTAGAATTAAAATATAAATATTTTTGTTACAAAAACCCATCAATCTGCTTCAGAAGACGTGTTCTGGCAAATACGTTTTACGACAGATTTATATGATATATTTATGGAGCTTCAAAATAATGGCCACTATCCAACAGCGTTACCGCGCTTAAAAGAGCCTAGAAACATTTTTAAAGAATTGTGCTCGTCTGAAAGAGGAAAGTCATATACACCTAGGATGGCTCCGGGGTGAGAAAATTATGGGCTAATTTAAATTTTTGGTTGAGCTATTGCTTTAAGAGATTTAGGGCCAGTGAAAAGTCTCCTAAGCTCAGCAAAGCTGCATTTATCTGATCAAAATTATTTGAATATAATTAAAGTTGAAAACAACTGTAGTGCTTAATGTGTGATAACATGATTTTTTATACTTGAATAAAAGCTAAAATAAATGAATAAAAGATACAAAACAAAATATGTGAAAAAAAGAAATATGTGAAAAAAGTGAACATGATTTTTTTGATACTCTAAATAAATTAGATTATTCTCAGTGTTAAAGCTGTGTTGCTTGTTTTTTTGTTTAGAAACGATTTATTTACAAACAACTACTTTTTTAGGGTTCTTTAATGAATATAATGTTCAAAGGAACAGCATTTATTTTAAAATAAAAATCTTTTATAAGATTACAAATGTCATTTTTGATCAGTTTAATGCATCCTTGCTGAAAAAAAGTATTAAGTTCTTTTAAAAAAACATTGACCTCAAACATTAAAATATTAGTGTATGTCTGTATGTATATTTTAATTGATATGCATATATATTAGCGCATTCACATAAATTGTGAACAAAAAATTTATTGTTTTTTAATCAACAATTTATGATAAACAAACCAATAATGCAATATTTTATTGCCCCCACCAAAATGAAATTGCAATCTGAATAAACCTTTTTACATCAACCATCCAACCGAAACAATTCACAAATCTGACTTCTTCTTTTGAGAGTAAAGACAATGTAGAAAAATCAAAGCAGTAGTGCTTTGTTACATTACACTGCTACCTGTTGGAAAAAATAGGAAAAATGTTTTAAAATGAGTTACATTTAATCGTTTAGCAAATAGCTTTATCCAAAGCAACAAAGGAGGAACATGACAAGCTGTAAGCTACTGTCAGCACACCACTGAACATATCTGACATCAGCTTATATCGTGCTGTGATTCAACACCAAATATCACATTCCTGCTTACAAACTTTTCTAGCCAACAGAACAATTATCATGCTTTCATTTGAGCGCGTATATACACAGTGTCTTTTATCTGTGAAGGTGAACACTTCTCATCTGCTGCCGTTTTCTTTTTCACTCACCTGTCACTGTGAGGTGAGTCCCGCAGGGAGTCGTAAGAGTCTCCGTACTGTAGGGGGCACTGTGTAGTGTCAGGATAGCCACAGTATGCTGCTCGACGGGCACGAGCCTCCATACACGCCGGGCTGCTGCATTTACTGGTGCCAACGGAGGAAGAGAGCGCCCCCGACTGGCAGTCAGAATGTATGCTGTCCGTCCGCTCCATACTCCATGTGCGCTCCTCGTGCCTGACAGGCGGGAACAACACAAAGGGAAGGAGACAATATGTGAGAAAAACGCAAAAAAAAAAACTAAGAAAGTAAAAAGTTTTTGTTTTATCTTAAAGAGATTTATAGCTTTTATGAGGGATGCAATAAATTGGTTAAAACTGGCAGTAAAGAAAAAATAAAAATCACCAAAATATTAAGCAACTCTATTCAGCATTAATAAGAAAAAATAACTGCCTTCTATTTCAACAGCAAATTAGCATATTAGAATGATTTCTGAAGGATCACGTGAAAAATCAGCTTTGCTTCGAAAGAAAAAAAATCAATTTAAAGAAAAATAAATAAATATAATATAAATTGCATGAATATAAATATCTACATGTAAACATGTCTTTATATATACATAATAAATATATTAATTATTATTATTTAAACAAAAGCTTTAATTTTGTATGCAATTACTTGTTGCCCATAATCTTCTGCCTTTTTAGATATGTTATATATACTGTATATGTTTATTTGCAAAAACAGATATATATATATATTTTTTTAACTGGAATGCACAATGAAAAAACATGATTTCTGAGAATTGCTGAAAACGGAGTAATCTGTTTTTGCAAATGGAGTCTTCACATGTACTTTATAGATAGATAGACAGATAGATGTAAAAGTATGTATATATGAGATTGAAAAATATATATATATGTAAATAGTTTTGGCTAGTTAGCTTAGTCGATGAACAGCTACACAGGCAGATGGACAGAGGATACATCAAGTCAAGGATCTATATATGGATATACTGGCAGATGAATCAGTCAGGGAAGAGTCAGTACCGGTGACTGGAAGCGTGAGAAGCTGTGGAGGTGTGGTGGGATCGTGACGACATTCGGCTGCCCGAGAAATTGCCTGATGTCTCTGTTCCGTGTCGTACTACTCGCTCAGTTGCTGGGACATTTTTAGATATATACTGCAATATAAAGAGCAGCATGAGATTGCGTCATTTTCACACAGTCCTAACCTAAATTTAATTACACTTGAAGAATGCTTAGTCATCAATGTGGGCACCACAGGAAGCAGTTTATCACAATAATGTAATCAACTGCAATTTACTTCTGAATTGCTGTAACATCCAGAAGAAACCACAGTGCAGTTCAATCTGAACCCTTTTCAGAAGTACTGGACTTTAACCACTTTCAGTCTAATCGAATCAGTCGAACAAACCCAAAGCAGTAGTCTTTAAACGTATTTAACTTATATGCTTTATCGTACCTTGACTAAATCGTCAGAATATGCAAAAGATATACAGGGAATGAAAGGCAGGCAGACTCACATCCACCATGGGGATTTCCTCAGGGCCGGGGCCGGGATGGTTGGGTCCGTTGGCCAGCATGCGGTTCGGATGCTCCGCACACATGTTCTGGTGCAGGTGGTTATGCATCTTCTTCCTTTGTTTCCTGAAGAGAGATCCAATCTCAAATCTGATCGGTGACTTATACAATCACAGCAAATACACTAACATTTAAAACGTTAGAAAAGTATCTACAGATAACATGCACTAAACTGCTGAGTGCAACTTACAAAAGTTTGGTGTAGATTAGGGCTAGATGGCCTGACCATATATTATTTTAATAATGGGAATGATATTATCATTAGTATTTATTTTATCATTTAATTTATCATTAATTTTTTGAATTACTAAACAATAGGCACTGTCACGGTCACATAATTAAAAAAATGTTTTATTAGATTTTTTTTTTTTTTTTTTTAAATAAATACATAAATACATATATATATATATATATATATATATATATATATATATATATATATATATATATATTTGTTAAATATTATTGCAATTTAAAATACTTTTTTATTTAATTGTATTCTAAAATGTAATTTATTCTTGTGATGGCAAAGCTGAATATTTCTAGTCTTCAGTATCACATGATTGTTAAGAAATCCTTCTAAAAAATTATGATGTTTTGCTGTTTAAGAAATATTTCTTATTTTAAATGCTGAATATGGTTGTGCTGCTTTTATTATTTTATTTATTTTTTTAGTGTTTACTTTTTTTCAAAGAATTATATGATGAATAGAAAAGTAAAAAAATAAAAATAAAAAAATAAAAAATTAGGTAGATTTTTTACAATATAAACATTCGAACACAAGTGTTCTAAAAATATATAGTGATATGAATTTCCTCAAAAAACGAATTTTGCTAATTGTCACCCAAATAATGTAAGTGCTGTTTTTTTTGGTGTGCTTTTTAATTTAATGTGTGAATGTGCACAGCTCTTTCTGGCGATCACTAGAGTTCCTGGGGCTTACTTGGTTTTGCAGTATGCCACCACACACACGATGCCAACCACCAGCAGTGCCACGCAGATGCCCGTTATCGTCAGCACACGTTTTTGGTACAGCTCCTCAGCCTCTGAATGAACGAGAGCCATGGACAAGCACACACATATGCACAGACGTACACAGAGACAAACACACATGTAGACAATGACCATTGAACACAAAGACACACATACAAAACAAACAACCGCTGCATCAGTAGCAGCCTTTAAACCATGTCAAAACTAACTCATTCAGCCTAAAACATTTCCTAACTTCAGTCTACATTTCAATCTATAGTTGTAAACATTCATATTTGTCACTTCTAAACAGATTTAATTAGTTAAAGGGACAGTACACCTAAAAAATAATATTCCATCATTCTTTGCTAACCCTCGTGTTGCTGCAAACCTGAATGATTTTATTTCTCCTTCGGGACCAAAAAGGAGATGTTTACAGCTTAAAGTCCAAGCCACAAGTTCCAGATAATGAAAATGAACGGGGACTGGGACTGTCAAGCAAGATGAATAACATCTGAAGGCATAACAATAACATCTGAAGGTTTGCAACTTAAAATACTGCACAATGTGACATATGAATGACTTTTATGAAGCTTTCATGGTACTTTTTGTCCTTTTACAGCTTGACAGCTCCGGTCCCCATTCACTTCCACTGTATGGAAGAAAGCAGCTTGCACCACAATATGCAAATGATATATGTACGTATATTAAACTTCTATATATGAAATGTATGGAGCAATTTCATATATTTACACATTATATATACATCTAGCCCATATGAATATGTATATGTATGTGCAATAGGCTAAATTTTTTGGACATGTCATGTACATGTATATTTGTTCTAAAACCTGTTAATGCAGGTAAATAGTGAGTAAATATAATATATATATATATATATATATATATATATATATATATATATATATATATATATATATTAAAAACTACATATATATATATATATATATATATATATATATATATATATATATATATATATATATATATATATATATATATATATTTATATAAATATAAATAAAATGTACTGTTCACATATATGGTTGCTAATATAACAGATAAAAATGACTTACATTATGTAACTTACATTGGATAAAATGTTATATCACATTATAGGTAACAAAGCAATATCATAATGTCATTTATCTTGATACAGTGCAATATATGTCATATATTCATTTCCAGACACGCTGTTAAACATCTCATTTTGTGTTTCACGCACACAAAAAATCGAGCAGGTTTAGAATGACATGAGGGTGAGTAAACAATGATGGTCATTTTTTGGGTGAATTCTCCCTTTAAATGTAAAATCTTTATTTTTAATGGGCGCTGAGGTGCATCAGATGTCATTTTAAAAACAGATCAGGTGCTCGGCAGCATGGGAAGGACACAGCTGTGGTGCTTTCTCTGTCTGCCAGGGTTTCACATAAAGCGCATTATGCTGAAACAGTGGGAGAACTTTTGGCTACCTTCAGGACTGAAACCATACTGTGCAACACTGGAAACTCAAATTTTTGGCTAGAAGTGTTCATAAAATGAAATCTCCGCCCCTCTGAAAGCCCATCACATGCATTATTCTATATATAACATCTTATGACGTCTGAAGACAGCAGTCTGAGCTTATAGGTCTTGGGTAAAGCATGCCTATAGAATAGAGTTAACACACACAAACCGAATTGTAAGAGCTCTTTGGAGAGGGTTGTTCATAAAACCTGATTAAACTTCACAAGCAGATTTGGAATATTGGTTATTACAACTAAATGTTTTTTTAAAATCAACATGAAATCAAAACTAACCCAATTACTTTCTTAATGCACATGCCACATTCATGGGGAATGATTTATTAGTGCAAACTGTTGTAAAGTAATACATGTTTGTTTTATTTTTCTCATTATGTGAAATATTTCAATAAAAAAAAAAACATTTATCTTCCATTATTCCATAATTTCAAGTTCACATTTAATTTCTTATGGAACATGGTCGTAATAGTACATTCTTTGAAATTTGAGATCTATGCGTTATCTTAAAGCTGAATAAATAACCTTTCAATTGATGCACGTCAGGATGAGACAATATTTGACCGAGAAATCTGGAAGCTGAGAATACAAAAAATTCTGAGAAAATTCACAATGGATTTTTCATTTCACTCAGTATTACGGTACTGATTAAAAAGAGCTGCATTATTTCATGCCGACTTTAAAACTGATAAAAAAACAAAACAAAACAGCAAACCAAGGCTTTGATGAGCAGGTTTTATGAAGACCATCTATACAGATGCCTTAAACACGTATTTGTATATCTGGGTCTGATTTTTGAAAACGAGAATATTCGAAACATCCTCTGGGGTGCTGAACGTGGGCAGCAACAGAGGAAGCATACAGAACATGAGGGGAGGGAACGAGAAAACGGACGGGAGGAAGGAGAGAAGAGAATTGAGGGCCAAACAGTAGGGGGATGAGTGTGTAATAAAAGAGAAACGCAGGGGGGGAGGGGGGGCGGTTGAGTCAGACACTGATATTGCATTGCATGCTTGTTACAGGAAACAGAGATCAGAGTACACAAAGAGAGAGAGAAAACGGAGAGCGAGATGTACCCAGACCAACGGCTAATGTACTCTATAGTGGTGCAGACAAGAAGACAGGAGAAGGGATGGGCAACACTCATTTTACCCCTCGCTCTGCTCCCTGACACATATGTTGTGTGTACATAAAAGTTGTAGTATTTTTAATGCACTGCAAAAAAATTTGGTTCTTTATTTACACATTTGTGCTGTTTTCCAGGAAAAAATAGTCTACAAAAATATTTTAGTATAAAAAATTAAAAAATTACAAGATGAGTGTACTTGAGAAACAAAATTGCATTAGATATACACTTCCTATAAAAAGTTCTGAATAACTGAGTTTTTTATGTTTTGCAAAGAATCCTCTTATATACTCTTTAATTATCTCTAAGCCTCATATTATTATTAAAAAGTTTATTTCAAATATATATATATATATATATATATATATATATATATATATATATATATATATATATATATATATACATTATTTATTTATTTTTACTTTCTATTACTTTATTTTCTAACAAAAACTTGCATATTATCATATAACTCATAGTTATAAAATATCTTAACATTATATATATTCAAATAACTTTATAAATTATATATATATATATATATATATATATATATATATATATATATATATATATATATATATATATATTTTTTTTTTTTTCTTTTTTTTTTTCTTTTAAAGAAATAAATGCAGGTTTGTTGGGCATAGAATGCTTTTGACTGGTAATGACTGGTAAGTTGTTTTGAGATATATATTAGAGTTGACCCTACTGACAATACAGTACACAGTCATAAAAAAAACGTATTGAATTCCATGGTTTTCTGTATCGACATAACAAAAAAAATATCTTGTCCTTGGCTGTTTCCAAAAAAAGTGGAGTGTTCCTTTAACAAAAATAAAGGCAAGATGGAAAAGCCATGTGTGGCAAGCTTAAGATACCCTATGATTCAGTTGCCTGCAGATCCACTTTTAGCAGGAATAATTTTAAGTAATCATTTTCTGTATTTATCAGTCGCCAACAGCATTCTTTGACCCACTCTTCTTTACAACGTCGCCCCAGTTTGGTGAGATTTGTGGACAATTGTTTATGCGCAGCTCTCACCACGGCATTTCAGCCAGGATGAGATCTGGACTTTCACTGGGATTTTGCAACGGCTACATTCTTTTGTTTTCAGCCGTTCTGTTGTGGATTTTCTGGTCTGCTTGAGATCATTGTTCTGTTGCATGACCCAATTTTGGTCTAACTTTAGCTGTCGGACGGATGGCATTTCATCTGACTATAGAATATGTTGGTATACAGAGGAGTTCATGACTGACTCGATGACTGTGAGGCGTCTGTGATCTTTCACTTGTGAATAAACCTCCTCATTGGTGAATGATGGAGCTCCTATTGTTTGGAAATGGCTGGGTTTCTCTTTAACGGCAGCAAAAAATTGCTGATGTCTTAACTAATTGGCATTGTGATAACACACACCTGAAGGCTCCAGACCAAATGCAAAAACGTCTGATTTTGGGGAATTGAGATTTCTACAATGTATGATAGTATGAATATATAAGCTTTCCATTCTTATATTGTTTGTTAGGACAGGATAATATTTAGCAGGAAAACTATTTGATTATCTGGAATCAGAGAGTGCAAAAAAATCGAAACATTGAGAAAAAAGTCAAAAGTTCTTAACAATGCGTGATACTAATCAAACATTATATTTATATATATATATATATATATATTTATAAAATATCTTCATGAAACATTATCTTTACTTAATATCCTAATGATTTTTGGCACAAAAAAGGATTATTTTGAACCAGACAACGTATTGTTGGCTACTGCTACAAATATACCCCAGCGAATTAAGACAGCTTTTCCATTTTGGCTTTTAACTTTATATATATAAAAAATACATAAATAAATAATGATAATAGTAATCATAACAATAATGACAATGTAATATGTCATTGAGTTGTTGTTCATCTGAGGTTTTATTTTCCACACTTTTAGACCTGCCAATTGGAACATGGCTTTTCTCTGCTACAGAAAGCCATGGAATTACCATGACTATAAATATATTATATATTTTTATACATTTATTATTATTATTTTAACAATGAGGAAAAATGCAATACATTCTCTGAATATTTACCATAAAACTTCAATAAGGCCAAAAATGTTTTTTCTTGTAAAATCAAGGTATAACAGCCTTCTTATCCAACACACAATTTTTTTCTCAAGTATTTTTTTTTAAATTAGTTTTATGTTTGGATATTTTACTGGAAAACATGTCAAAACACGGTTTAAGAGTTTCTTTTTTTTGCAGTGTGAAGAATTACAAGCCATCCTAGACATCTCCTTCCTCTAACAAGTTAATCACATTAGGATAATGTGTTTAAATTTGATCATTTATTACAGCAATAAACCACGGAAGGCTGTGCTAAAATCACTGTAACGCCCAGCCTTAAGCGGCTTATCGCTTTAATAAAATAGTGTTTTGATAAAAACACGAGTTGCTACATTTCTAATAACAGCACAACTTGTCATATAATTCTAGAATTCAACTGATGTATAGTCACAGAATAGGAAATATGCGTTTTATAAATATAGATCTGCCTGACTGATTTGTTTCCCATATTCCAAAAAATGAGTGTCGCTTTGTCAGAACTGAAAAAGTAAACCAGAAGCTGGGAATGTATTTGCTTGTTCAAATATAGGACAGAGAAAATAGAACGAGACGAGTCCTTATGTGAATATGCTTAATCTATGTCATCAAATTATGTCATGAAGCTTAAGGACTAAAGAATCAAACAAATAATAACTCCATACCCATGATTTCAATTCCAAGATGCTCTGCCAATGCAGAAAGTTGACAATGTAAAAAAAAAAGGAAAAAAAACAAGAAAACAGGTTTCAGGTAAAAACGTCCACTTGTTCAGATAGAGGCGGTTGACTAGAATGCGATCAGTGGTGTTGTTTGGTTGGTTTTGTTTGAGACATTGAGGTGGGTGACTGTACGTTCCAGTAACAGACAGACAATGCAGACACACACTGGCCAACTCCATATTCCCCATAAAACAGAAACGAAACCAACGGAAATACCAGTAAACAAACAAACAAACAACACGCCTTTCTTGCTCATCGCATGTAAGCAAGCGTACAGATGCATGCAGACATAGACAGCCACACTTACTGCCATATTTACTAGACCTCATTTCTGGTTTACGGTTAAGAAAACAAAAACAAAGAAACAAACAAAACCATTAAACAGAAAAGCACAATGTACAACACAAAAAAGACTTGAGTACAGATGAGTGTAGACAGACGTCTAATGAGTCATATGCGAAACGACAATCAGGTGGCTTTGGTTTAGTCACAGTATTACAGTTTCATGTATGTTTTTTTAAACTTATAAACACATCTTGAGCTACGGCATGCATGATACTGGCAATACCGAGGGCTCCTCTAGCCAGCTACTGGCTCTAGAGGTCAAAGGTTAGAGGTTAAGGGTCATGCATCATGCCACAGGCTCCGAACGCTGTTAGTGATCATACAAAAGAGCAGCATCGATATTACTTAACAACCAGAACTTGATAGAAATGTTGCAGGTTCAATGCAAGTTGGGATTTACTGACAGCGTCTCTGGATTTTATCATAGTTCAAAATTATGCTCGCAGTAATGCACTTATAATTCTACTACGGAAGATTTGAAACCAGAAATGTGTGCAGAACCACTAAAAAGATTACATATAAAACATACAACAGAAAAAAAATTATTTATTTTTTTTTTAAAACAGCCCCTTTCTTTTGATCTGAAAAAAAGACAAAATGTTTTATTTTTTTATCTATGTAAATAGTTCCTTTCTGTTATTCTTGTGTATTATGTGAAATTATATATTGTCACATATTATGCGAAAATATAAAGCAGATGACATTTACTTCCATACAAAAGTTTGAGGTCAGAGCAGTTTTTCACAAATAAATTAATACTTTTATTCAGCAAGGTCACATTAAACTGATCAAGAGTGACTGTAAAAAATCTATGTCAAATAAATGCTTTCTATTCATCAAAGACCTCTGAAGAAAATTGCATCATGATTTCCGCAAAAATATTAAACAGCACTGTTTTCACTCATAATAGTAATTATTTCTGAAGGATCATGTGACACTGAAAACTAGAGGAATAGCGCTGAAAAATCAAGACAAACTAGATTTTAAAAATATCACACACTGATCTAAAATGATTATTTAACAATATTACTGTGTCTTTGTTTTTTTTTGGTTTTTTTACAAATAATTGCAGCATTGATGAGCATGGCTTTAAATACATAAAAAAAATCTTACTGACCCTAAACTTTTGAACAGGAGTCTATATTGTTTTTTTTAAAACATCGCAAGTGCAGTACTGTCCTTGCGATTTTTGGGCTGATATAATTTCCTGTGGACATAGATGTTATATCATTGAGCTTAACTTGTATTGAACCCAGAACAATCCTTTAAATGATATAAATGAGTGCCTGTCAAACATGTCACGAAACTGTCTAATAGACTAATTCATTTATAAATCTATAAGAACATAATCTATACGTTAACATGCTTTATTTGATCATTTGCAGCATATATTTAAACTCTTCTCCACTTTGCATTATCCTTTACCCTTTGGGGAAAAAAAACCCCTCGTTTTAATAATATATCGATCCACACTAAATTTGTTCACATTAATGAAATTCTACTTAATAAACCGATATAAAAACTGAGAACGGACAAACAGAGGCAGACATGTACATGCGCACACGCATCCTAGCCAGCATGCAGCTTCAGAGCAGACAGACAGACAAACAGACAGGAAGAAGAAATGGACATACTGTAGAAACCGGCCATAACGGAGGTTTGACAGCGTTCACCGGTATAGTCATTTGGACACCTGATGGAGGGAAACAAACCCACAGAGGGAGAAGGAAGGAACGAGAGGGAAGGGGTAGAGGAGAGAGAGACATGAGGAGGAGAGAGAGAGAGAGAGAGAGAGACGAGAGCAGAGAAACATGCAGTTAGAACAACAGAGAATAAGCCCAGCGAGCCGCTCCACCTGATGATGTCATCGCTGTGATGTCACAGCCTGCGGCCATGCTGGACCGGTCTGAACCTGAGGAGAGAGGGTCCACGTCATTTCAGGACACTTTTAGGATGGGTCTAGAAGATACAGGCGTTGTGGGAAGCCCGCTTCATTATGATGATGTAGAAGCGATTCATTCAGATGGTTCAATTAGAGGACAATTCCTCAAGGGGGCGCTTACCCGCCTCAAAAACTGAGTCCTCCACTGGGCCGCAAGCAAATATTAAGCCTTTATTTTGTTTGATTGGAGATATTTGTACACAGAGAAATATGCTTATTTAAATTGGAATAAAAACGACTTATTTCTTTGTATTTATTTATTATTTGACATTTATTTAACATTAGTCTTAGGTTTATTTTTGATTAAAAATGTTTAATATTTTTATGTGAGGATTGTTTTATATTTAAAAAATTATTATTTATTATTATTATTATTTATTATTATTATTTAAGCCTTTCTATGCTTCATTCTAATACTTGCTACTCCTTTATAATTATTTGTCAAATTTTCGGGTACACAATACTTCACAATACTGTAGAAGAACCTTTTTTTTTGCCTAAATGGTTATATAAAGATGCTTTAACATCTGAAGAGACAGATAAAAGATTATCTGTGGCAAAAGATGGTTCTTCAGATTATAAAAAATAAGAAAGAGGTGGTTAAGAACCTTTGACTGAATAGTTCTTTGTGGAATCATGACATCGCTGTGAAGAACATTTTAAGCACTTTTATTTTTAAGAGTTTTGCTGAAATCTAAAATCTTTTGAAAACTATTAAATCATATATATATTTTTGTCATCACAAATCAGGTCAAATGAGTCCATTCCTTTCAAGTAATGCCTGGATGATAAGAGAGTTGGAAGTTGAGAGTTTAGTAGGCATTGATTTCTCAGTAATATGATAATACGTGACATGCACATTCATATTTTTATATTTCTACTCAATAGGTGCATTTAACTTCAGCTGGATTTAACCGTTTGGTAGTATTTGACTCTTACATGACATAAAATGCTTTATGCTTCTCTTAAATTTGCATATATATATTTTTTCACAGATGAAGTGAATTAGCCGCAAAATTTGTCAAAAACACAAATGTTTCAGGTGTTTTCATGTCGCAGTCAAAGCACGTCAACACCAAAGACAATAACTATAATTAAGTCGATAATAACACGTTTTTAAAATCCTTCTGAATGTAAAAGAACCACCACAACGATAATGATATTGTATCAATTTTGAAGCGATTGTTTTCCAGCTGATGAATGATAAAAACAATGCCAGCCAATCAGAATCCATCCTGCTTTAAAGAGCTCAAACATTTAAAGTGTCAGAAAACAAACCTGCAGCATGTTCTTATAATAAACAAAACATTATTGCATTCGGGCGTTCATGCTAATGTAGCTATCTTTAAAGCTATCGCTCTTTCTCAACATGAGCTGTTTAAATGCAGTGGGGTGTATATATTTTTTCAGTTTTATTTTTGCGCAGCGCCATGCCATTTTTAAGCATGCCATAGGTGTCCAAATACTCCGGGGCCACTGTAGATCAAACTTAATGAAATCTAATCGGATGCTTTACATCTTTACTTCCTCATAAAACGCCAATCAGTTCCACTTCTGTGATCATCTGCGAGACCTCACGTTAATGAGGAGAATGTCCTAGAACAAACAGGAGCAAAAAAAAAAGTCCCTAAAAGCCCCCATAATGGTGCCTAAAGCTTCGTCTAGTCACAGTTTTTTTTATTATTTATATACTGAGGGTATTTTAGAGTTCAGTTCTACTGGGGAATTCACCGTTCAGTCTGTCTGCAGAATTTACTGCAGAGGTCATTGGGACAGGCTGCATTTCATTTGCCTCAGGAGCTACAGTAACACACACACACACACTGAGATGACATGTTAAAGTAATGCCTCTGAAATAGAGCTGGGAGGTATGATATATATTCTGTACAATGGTAAAAATGTGCCAAAACGTAGAGATTTTGCTAAACATTTTATACTGCGGTTGATATATCTTTGTGCTAACTTTATGACAATTAAAACATTCCTCTCTTAAAACCTTTATTTGATGTGTGAAAATGTATTTTTGACTTCACTAGTTATCCAAAAAACATTTAAACAGTTAATCTTCTTATGATTCTGTCCAAATTTCAGATTCATAAATACTAATGAAAAAAAAACAGGCTGCATAATAACAGTATTAGACACACTTTAAATAAAAAAGATATAAGAGCTTTATAAATTAATTTAACTAAATATAGACCAAGAAATGTCTTTTGCCACCCAGATTATTTTAGCTTTTTAAGCCATATACCTTATATTTATAATTTATGCAAAAATTTGATGTATTTAACTGAAATATGTATATGTATTAAACATTTTAAATCGCGATTAATCACATCCAAAATAAAAGTTATCCTTACGTAATAAACGTGTGTGCTGTGTATGTTTATTATGTATATACAAATACATGCATAATACATTTACACAGTGCACACAAATATATTATGTAGACAAAATGTTTTATTTTGGATGCGATTATTTGTGATTAATCATCTGACAGCACTAACAATTACATAGACACACAAACAGACACATATATGATCAAACGAGATGAAGTATGATTCATTATTAAAGTATTTTATATACAGAGTTTCCACCATGATATATACTGTTACCATGATATTAAACATCTTATACTGTGCTGAAGGATTTTGGTCATACCGCCCACCTGTACTGTGAAGTAAAGCTTCAGTGCTGTTGAAGATAAACTCTCAGGCATATAAGTGAATCACTGTGTCAAGAAAGCCAAGAGCAACACACACTATTTTCAAATCAGTCCATGCTTCCCTGAGGGCTATTAACCCTTATAGCTGCTTCAGACGCTCTGTTCTGTAAATTAAAGAGATTGACTCGACAAGTCACCGTTAAAGGATGACATCTTCCCAAAGGATTTGAGCTTTAAACAGCTTTAATGGGTTTGTTTCACTTCCTTTAAAAAATAGGCGCATACACCGTAAATCTGCACTGCCCTGTCCAAAATGGCTGATAAGAAGAGAGCATTGTGTCCGTGGTATCACAGGGGAGCAGTAAGTCAGCGTACTATTGATAACGTGGCTGTATACATCGACAGAGCTGACAGGAGACTCTTCCTCCGGACCCTCAGACACACTGTCATTTCTCTGGCAATTAAAGCTCAAGAGTCCAAGCTCCTTCGCTTTCTTTCCTAGCAAAGTGCCAACAAAGCTAAACTTACACTGTTTCGTGAGCAAATACACAGTGGCACTGGATGCCCTTTAGTCATTAATGGAAATTATTTTAAGTGGTAAATAGAATGCAGAACTTCATTCTGAATTTGAATCGAAAGGAAGTACAACTAAAACCGTAAAAATGTTTTAACTGTAATAATATTTGTTATATATCAGCATGGATTACCCATGTTAGTTTTTTTCAATTGCTTTGGCTCAATTCTCAATATTTTTTCATAACAATAAGTTCAGACTCCTGAACAATTAGCTTCTTGTTCCCTTCAGATTGGAATTTCTTATTGATTTGAGCAAATTGCAAATACTTTTGCAAAACAGTGAGTACAATCGTCTGCATTTTGCACAACAACTAATTGCACACGACTTGTTGATCAAAACCGAGTCAATTCTCACACATTGTTTTTAATGCCTGCTAAATTGGTAAAGATCCTATTTTTGTGATAACATAAGAAATACGAACAAGCAAGGTTTCACTTTACATGAAATACATTCGTACAAAAATATACGAACTGTATAAAATACAAATGTCCATGTGCTTTTCTTTTTCTATGTACTATTGACTTTTCTCAACAAATATCTATATCTATCTAAATATCTATTTTTAGAAGCCTTTCACTTCCATGGTTGACTGTGAAAAAACAACTAAACATTTTGACCAGTGCGGCTCACACAATAACAAAAGTACTTCATATTTTGGAGGCCTTGGCCAAATTACTGACAAGATAACTATGTTTTGAAGCGTGAATGAAATGTTTTGGGTGAGTAACAACATTTTGCAGACACGCAGTAAGGTTATGAAGTTCCAGCAAACAGAATGTCAAGACTGTTTCAAAAATCACCAAAGCAATCGAGAAAAACAGCAACATTCACATAACTACAGAAGGTGGTAAATGATTGCAGTGACTCTGATGCACTTTTCTGCAATTGAACATACGCATACAAATATTATACGAAGATCTTAAGCTTTGAAAACTTCAAAGAAAATTTGAAATGTGGCCTTGGAAAATAGTTAAAAAAACAAGTTTAAAATGACTGAAACGTAAACAAAGGTAAAGCAACGCTAAAATAAATGAATTGCAAAAGCACATAACAAAAATACTACAACTTAAACTAAATTCAAAATAACTAAAAATATAAAAAAAGAAAGCTAATTCAAAATATATATATATATATAAATAACATTGCTTCGATGGTAAGAAAAAAACATGCCATTGTAAACTCAGAACTATTTCAATTTTTTTTTCATTATTTAATATATATATATAGGTTAAAATGTTGACAGCCCTATTTGGAGTAAAAATAATCCCACAAACAATGACATTAATATGGTCAAGGTAAAGGGATTGTCAAAGTGAGATATTATGATATGAAGTTATTGGCAAAGTGTTTAACTTACTTGCAGGACAGCTGATTTATACCATGTATGAAATAACAGTCTCCACCGTTAACGCAGTAGGTCTTCTCGGTTTCATTGCACTTCCTGGCGTGACTTGAGCCCGGAGACAATGTAGTGGTTACTATAGAAACATACGGACAAACACACAAACACACAGAGAGTCAGAGATGAGCATCATACACATTGTGAACAAATGTCTTAATGGCTGTGTTAATCAATGCAGGTATAACGCAGAGTAGACGCTATGGAAATGCAATACAAATACAAAGCTGTCACTGTGGTACCCTAAGGTACAAGTACCGCTTGCACTTTATTTTACAGTACATGTACTTACAGTGTACCTGGGAAAGTACTGTAATAAAAGGTGACTATATGGGGCAAGGTTAGGTTTAGTTAAAGTACCTAGCTTTTACCTATTTATTGTGATTGCCATAAAAAGAACACACCATGTACATGAGTAAAAGCACTGTAAAATAAACCAAATTGCTTTATTTAACCAAAAAAAGTATACATTAGTATCTTAAAGGTATATACAAGTACTTTGAAAGCACATGATATTAGTACCTTATGAAAGGGTACCACACTAGCAATTTTTACTGTACACTGTCTACTATTTTTCCTGTATTCTATTTATGTGCCCCCGGTCCACAAAAGCAGCCATAATGGTAATAAAAAAAAAGGGATTTATACATAAATAAGTTTTCCATTGATGTATGTTTTTTTAGGATAGAACAATATTTGGCCGAGATTAAACTATTTGAAAATCTGGAATCTGAGGGTGCAAAAAAATAAATATTAAGAAAATCACATTTAAAATGAGGTCCTTAGCAATGCATATTAATAATCAAAAAGTTTTGATTAATTTACAGTACATAAATGTATATCTTCATGGAATATGATCTTTACTTAATGTCCTAATAAAGTGTGCCATAAAAAAGAAGGTCCAGGATCACATATTTCTATAACACGACGTACAGTATATAAATTGCTTTGTACCTACTTCACAAAAGAGTAGTGATATATCATTCTGAGAACGTCCAACATTATATAAAAAAGAAGAAGAAACTGGATTTGAAAAGTGGTGCAGAGGAAAATCAAACATTCAACCTGGACAACAAAATTTTGTTAAACATTCAAAAATGATTATATATATATATATTTCAAACTTCAGAGCAACTGTTTCTGTCATCATTTATTCACCCTCATGTTGTTCCAAACACATATGACTTTCTTTCTTCCTCAAAGCTTGAGTTTTCAAGCTCGAATAAAGACCCTAAAGGATTAAAGTATCATAATAGAAACATCAGAGGATCAGAATTCTTCCTGTTTCTATCTGCACACAGCACTGCTAAATATTTCTCCAATATGGCAACAGAACTGAAACTGCAGAAACACACACATACACACACACACCCACCACAAAACACTGTATCATTCTGTATATAAACCAGAGTGAGACACACGCTGCCAAATACACATGGCAGATGGGAGGATGTTCTCGCAGGCATCGCTGGCTCACAGCCACACCGAGGTTCAGATATTCTGCAGTGTGTCAGAGTCACGCAGAATCAAGCTGAGTACTGCAAACACCAGCACATCACATCAGGATCTCTGCAGCCAGAGACACGGGAAATCCATGATCCAATCGTCTGCCCGGACAAAGGGCCAGACGGCGATAGACAGAGAGAAACAGTTAAGAGTGACAGATATACGGAGAGAGAGAGGGAGAACGGTAGCATGCTGCACAGCAATGCTATCTTTAAAAACAGTTTGTGAAGCTGCATGCAGTATGCAAGAGATATTTCTAACAGTAAGGCACCATTGTTGTCACATGCGATATTTAGGAGGATCTATTGATGCAAATGCAATGTAATATATGTAATTATCTTTTAAGAGGAGAACAGAGACCTTACGCATTACACCGTTATTTTTTAATTAACTTAGAATGAGCTATTTACATCTACATATACACCGCGGGTCCTCTTACATGGAAGTTGCTTTCATGTTTGTACAGTAACCAGTAAAGAACATTTCATTACCACGTTGTTCTTGCGAATAAAACACTGACACAATGATGAACAAGTAACAATAATATTTGCAATA
The DNA here is from genome assembly GCF_018831695.1 of Puntigrus tetrazona. NCBI lineage: Eukaryota > Metazoa > Chordata > Actinopteri > Cypriniformes > Cyprinidae > Puntigrus > Puntigrus tetrazona. Next base: position 10,575,850 of record NC_056712.1, read on the forward strand.
ACACATCGATTTATTGAATAATTAAGTAAATTTAGTTCCTCAAGGTAACGCTTTATTTTAAGGTGTCATAATACATAGTAATTACCTAATTAGGTGCTTAGTAGTAGCCATTGTACTCGCATACAATACAATTTACTTATCATGTAACTTAGTTATGGAACAGCCTGTGATTACAGTTTGTAATTATGAAGCTTAAGTAGACCAAGTCTGCTTACACTTAAGTACAATTTTTATTTTAAGTAGCTTATGCCTGTGTAATATTCTGTATTTTTATTGTAATTAGAAAGTTATTACTTGCATTTAGGTCAAACTAAGGTGCAGTTAGACACCTTGTACAGTATAGAAACACATGGTGTAAACTTAATTACAATATTGATACACTTTATTTTAAGTAGCTTATGTCTGTGTACTTGAATTTATAATTATGTTGTACAAAGTGTGACAATCTTTTGGTTACATAAGTAGCTGTCTGTTACAAATGTGTAACAGTAGCAACCTATCACATCTACATAATTACAAACTGTAAGTACAAACTGTTCCATAACTTACTACATGGTAAAAACATTTTGATTTATGTCAGTACAATGGCTACCACTAAGTATTTACTAGGTAATTACTCTGTATCATGAACACCTTAAAATAATATGTTACCTTACTTAATTTAGTAAAGAAACTTCATTCCTGGCTATCTCCGCTGTCTCATTCTACAAGCTCCATAAATTGGATATATCCATCGCGAAACTAACCTATATGCCCCCGTGGGGTAAACATATGTCTTCTGAAGCAGAATGATGGGTTTTTTGTAGGAAAAATATTTATATTTTTAAAATTATCTCAAATCAAACCTCTGAAGACATGTGTTCTCCCCCTGGAGGTGTAAAGGTCAGTTTTACAAAGGATATATTCTATTTATTACCTAGCTTGGAAAAGCCAGGATAAATTTTTTAAAAACTCAGACTGTGTTCATCTGAATGACAAAAGTCATATGCACCTAGGATGCCTTGGGGGGTGAGTAAAATATGAGGTAATCTTATTTTTGTGTGAACTATTCCTTTAATCCTGTATCGGCCACCTTAGCTTTTATAAAGGCAGCGGGGAATGAGTCGTTGGTTGTAATTTTTTTACACAGTGCACCTTTAATTCAAATTAAATAATAATCAAATAATATTACCGGTTTACAAATGGCCCAAAAATGAAATCGTGCTGAAAATTCATCACTTCTAAACGGTCTTTAATCTTTTCACATTTTTCTCCTGATTCAGATGAGAAGACTTTTTCACTTTTTTGAGGTTTAAAACATCTAAATTTGTTTCTTACAAACAAACAACAACACAAACAAAGTGGTGTGAATTACTTATGGATTATTATAAAGTAGTTTGGACTCTCATTCTGACGGCACCCATTCACTGCAGAGGATATATTTGGGAGCAAGTGATGTACAGAAATACATTTTCAGATTTTCTTTTCTCATTTTTATGTGAAATTGAAAGGAATACTTTTGTGAAAAAGAGTCAAGGAAGAGGTGTTAAACATTGCATCCCTGTAATAAAGTCAAGCACACTGCATTGTGGCACAGGTTCTGAAACTTGAACTGACGCCATGTTTTGTGCACTTTTATGAGCAGATGCTGACAGACTGTGATGATCACGACTCCTCCCCTCTCGAGTCACAGATCAAGGGAGCAGCCCGCAACGCTTGTGTCTGTGGAGAATGGACCAACTCTGATGAAATCCATGGCAACCGATCAAAACAATGTTATTGTCACAGGAAAGTCTTTGAATAATTATGGAAATCGGAATTATACATTCCAAACACATTTGCTGGTATGCTGTGTAAGTATTAACGGTCACTCTTCCTTAATGACAATAAATAATTTCACACCCATTAAAAATCCACACCCCTCTTCCAACGTCTCTTCTTTCCTTAGTTTGAGAAGCTTGGCATTGTGGGATGCAGTATTGAACAGTGTGCTCTGATGAATACTGCACGTTGTGGCAAATGTCTGTGATTTCTTACCAGTTATATGTGAACTTCCAATTTTCTTGTTGTAATTTCTTACAATTAAAAAAACGATTAAAAATTTAATCGTTTAAAAAACAAAAATTATGGATTTACACATTTACTAGCTTTTTTCAGTTATAGATAGATAGAATTATAGAACAGCGGAAAAATATATAAAATGATAGCAATAAAATGATAGAATGATAGAATATCTTGGTTACTTGTGTAACCCTCGTTCCTTAAAGGAGGGAACAGAGATGTTCCCTTTCAGTCAGTCACTATGCCATTACGTCACTGATGGACATCATGGGATCTGTATAGAAAATGTCACAACCTGAACTGCGTTACGTATGTACAAATGCAGGAAAGAGTAGCGGGTCCAGCAGGGGGGCCGAAGCATCCGTGGGGATGAAGCACAAGACATAACAATCCTGTGGAATGGAGGTAAGTATAGGAAGTCGAACACGTTTAGGCAAAAGACATGGAAAATAGAGGCATGAATGCCAGGTCCGAAGAGGGTGAAGGAGCCCTCCTTCAGGCACAGTACTACTCTGACTAGTCTGAACTGTGAGGCACGGAGGAACCAATGTTCACAATGGAAACAACTGGTAAAAAGTTGCACAGATCCCTGTGGAATGGAGCTGTAAAACGTCACAAAGGTATTGTGTGTCACCCAGCCAGCAGCTCTGCATATGTCTGCTAAAGAGGCGCTATGCGCCAGTGCCCAGGAAGAGGCATACTCCAAGTGGAATGAGCCCCACAATCCTAGAGGGCACGGCTCACCCTGGGACTGGTATGCCATGGTGATGGCATCCACCACCCAATGAGCATTCCCCTTATGCTGTCCCCCAAAGCAGACAAAGAGCTGCTCAGAGATTCTGAAACTCCAGGTACATTCCAAGTTGCAAGGCGCACACAAGGGCCGGGCAGTGCTTGCAAGTTCACCACCTGATCCCGACAGGGAGTGGTGGGAACATTGGGCACATAGCCAGGTTGGGTCTCAAGGTAACATGAGAATTAGCTGGACCAAATTCAAGTCAGGAAGGTACCCCATCCTCTTGATGGAAGTGAATGCAACCAGGAGCAAAGTTTTAAAGGACAAGTACTTGAGCTTGACTGAGTCAAGTGGCTCAAAGAAATCCCCCTGTAGGCCTGAAAGGTCAACGGAAAGGTCCCAAGAAGGGATGATGTGTGGTCTCTAAGGATTTAACCTTCTCGCACCCCTAAAAACATGACGATCAGGTGATGCTTTCCCAAGGACATCCCGTCCACTGCATCATGATGAGCTGTGATAGAAGTGAAGTAGACTTAAATAGAGTGGCCTCCACTTCAACTCAATCCTGTAGAAATGAGAGAACCACACGGACTGAGCATCTCTGGGGGGTACTGTCGGCAAGAGGCAAGTACTCTCACCAATCAACGAACAGACCCTACTTCAGAGCATAGGCCTGCCTCAAAGAGGGGGTTCTGGGCTCACAGGATCTGTGCAAGGAGGCCCACTGGGGGTAAGGCGTACTTGAGAAGACCCCTGGGTCAACTGTGTGGCCAGTGTATCCGTGTGGAGGGTAGCCTCAGATACGAAGTAAAGCAACTGGCAATGGGAGGATTCCTGGGAGGCAAACCGGTCTACCACAGCCTCACCGAATCAACTCCAGATGAGCTGGATCATCCCAGAGTGGAGTCTCTATTGTCTGGGAAGGAAACGGTCTGCATCAAGACAAAATTGATGGGAAAGTATGATTGGTTCAGGTTGATGGCCCCAAACCAATGCTGAGTCCGAAAGAACGCGTTTCTGCGTTAGCATCACGAACGGTGGACAATGAAGGGACGATTCAAGACTCGCAGATCCAGGGTTGGTCGTCGACTGTGAGCCTTAGGTCTCTCTTGCCACTAGCAAGTCTTTATGACCCAACGAACTGGGCTGAGTAGCAGGCAAAGTCAGCCTCCTAATAAATGAGAGCAATGCTATAGACAAGCGCTCACAATGTGGGCACAAGCCATCCACGAACACGCCTTAGCATGTTTGCAGCACAGACATTTGAGACAGCGATCGTGTCCATCATCGGAGGTAAGGAAACTAACGCAACCAGAAGCACACGGTCGGAAAGACATCTCAAGAGATACTCTCAACGGCTGTGCAGCTGTAGGAAATTGCTCTTTTAGCTGGTTAGCCCAGGGAAAAACTGCGGAACACAGCGTGCAGGCCCAGGGCGATGTCTTCCGCTGAATTGCAAGATGAACTCGCATCTGAAAGTCTCCTGCAGCTCGACGTTTCTTTATTTCTTTTCTTCTTGTCCATTTATCTATCTGTTCGATAGAATGATAGAACAACAGATAGATAGAGGGATAGATACATTAATAGTTAACACAAACTGAATCTCATGCTTTTATTGCACTTCCTCCTCCCAGACACCAGCGGTGCTGGGCAAAATGCCTGAGTTTGTGTGTATTAGTCTCAAAGCCGTAGTGTTTCTTTCCTCCTGTGTACTAATTAGTGACGTCAAAGTGAGCCAACAAAATGTTCTAGTGCCATAAAGTTACTCCAGTTACACGTCTTATCTGATGTGTACTTATAACTTCAATCCACAATAAATCTGGCTCCTCACAGCACATGCACCTGACAGGATTGTGCTACAGTTATTATTACAACATGGCATGCGTTCATGTCAAAAAATAAATATACTCTCAGAAAAAAGTACAAAGGCTATCCCTGTGGTTGTATCCTTTCAAAAGGTACACTTTTTTATTACCTTATTTACCCCTAAAGGGTGGCCTTTGTATCATTTTTATTATTTTTTTTGTTGTTGATTTTTTTGTAACAGTGTTTAGAAGTCTGCAAATATTTTTGCTAATATTTTTGCAATACTCAACATAGGTCTCATAGTTTCTGAACAATGAATATAAGTTTATTTGGTATTTAATCTGCACATAATCCAAAATGATAATAACTGATAATTACTCTTTCATTGTAATTCCTACTTGTGAGATTGTTAGCCAAAATGATAACATCAGAATACTCCATAGACAGAAACACCTTCTTCCTCACATCTATTTTAAAGCACCACTGCAACAAATCTTAAAATTAAAAGAAGCAAATTATGTGCTTACTCTTGAAAATCATGGGAAATGTAGTGTTGTTGCATAAGCCTGTTTTTTTCATAAACCAGCATGGTTTTCACTATTTGTAATAACCAGCATACACTATGCACACAAACCAAATTCTACATACAATATTCATCACATTGAAAACATATTATAATGGATTAGGATGTGGTGGTGGTAAATATAATTAGGCCTAATGCTATTCCTGAGATTCAAAACAAGTAACCAGAAAGTGACTCAGTTGTTCTTTTATGTCCGATTCAAAATATATGTCTATAATTATGCAATGTCTAGTGTCAAGTATAAGGCAGACACAACTTTTGTGAGACTGCATGATGTGATCTAGTGCTGGACAGCCCACCACCTGAGCCCTGCCATTTCATAACGAGCTAATTAACTAATTAACATGCACACACAAACACACAGCACAGCAAAGAGAGAGAGAGAACAGAGGGGCATAAAGAGAGATGAGAGATGTCTCAGAGCACAATAGCCTGTGTCTCTAAAGGTCACACATCACTCCAGCAGGAAATGGAGGAAAGCAGAACGATATAACATTCAACCTTACATCTGTCTCAAGCATATGTCCTCTTCTCTGCAGTGATGGTACATGCTATTGAGCTGCCTGCCTATAACTGCTTCCTGTGAGAGACACATAGTGGTCCATCCCCCTTTGCACCTCAATTCTGAGAACGAGACATTTGCTAGAAAGGAATGTAGTTTGAATCTATTAATTACAAGGGATGATTCACCCAAAAATTAAAATTATGCCCTGAAATTTACTTTCACAAGTTGCATGGCTTCACTTCAGAAATCTGCCATGTGGAGAATTTTTTATGATGGATAGACGCACTTTAATGGGCTTCAAAATTGTGACCACCATTCACTGTTATTCACCTAATACAGTGTGCTGGGTAAATATTGAACAGAACACATGCTGGGTTATTTTTACTCTGCTGGCTGGGACAATGCTTTGTCAAAGTCAACTAGTGTTTAAAATGGGGTGGAAGTTAAAAATCACACATTTAATTAGTAGATTATTTACAGAAAAATAAAGACTTTATAAATGAAATAAAACGCATACAAACCTTTATTTCACTGAAGAAGTGCACAAAATTGAGCTTTCTCCTGTAGGATGCAAAAAAAACAACAAAAACCCAAAAACGCTCTCTGACTGTTTAACCCAGCAGCTTGGTACAAAAAAACTACCCAGCACCTGGTTAAGAAAATCCCCCCCAAAAAAATAATGAAAAAGAAATGAAATAACCCAATAAGCTGAACCCAGCATTCTGCACAAAAACAGCAGAAGTTCTTAGTGCAATAATGTTTTCTTAAGAATTTTAAGATTTAGCAATCACAAACAGCATCTGATCCTGTCTAAAAACATTAGACTGTTACAACAAGAGAAATAGATAGCTTGTGTGCCACTCAGGATTGAATCAATTCTTTTCTTGAACTACAATTCTGAATTTCAACTAAATTTGAATTGAGGTAGCAAATGAGAGATAAAACTGAAATGTGAATTTATAACCCATTAGAATTTTAAATAACACTTTATTTTAGTTACGCCTATTAGTTGCTTAGTAGCATGCATATTACTAGAATATTAGCCATTTATTAGTGCTAATTAAGCATTCCTTACTCTACATGACCTTATTCTACATCCCTAATCCTACCCAATACCTAGACTTAACAACGACCTTACTAGCTATTAATAATCAGCAAATAAAGAACTTACTGAGGGAACAGTCGTGGTTCTATTCTAAAGAGTTACAGAAATTAAAATTGCATTACAGATAGATAGATAGATAGATAGATGTAGAAAACTACATTTACTTGAGTTTTAATGCAAAACATAAACAGGAATTCGGACAAGACACAAAAACGTGGGAAAATCTACATACACCTTTGTTTTCTAATCAATTTCTTGGACAGTCTAATGTTTTCTGCAGTGTGCGGCTATGTGTATGTGTTCATGGACCATAAAAGCATATGTCTTCCTCCACAGGGGGGAGATAGTGAGTTTATCCAATCATGACTGAAAGACAATAATGTTGATCAGGTGCTGCACTGGCAGTGCATCTGTTCTCCGCTTTAAATAGATCCAGAGAGAGGCTTTTAAAGACTGCACATATTTCCCTCCGTCCTGTAGTCCATCCTGGTGTGGCAGGATATTAGCTCCATTAGCCTTGGCTCGGAGCCGACGGATGGATGCGGACAGGCAGGAGAACATGATTCACGCCCCAGCGAGGGGGGTCGTGGGGAAAGCCGTAAGTCACACGGGGGCCTGTACGGGGCATCTGATCCACTCTACTCAACCAGGTGCCGATCAATGACATCGAACCACTTATAGGCACTCCCTATTCAGACGCCATTCACAGACGTGTCCACAGCGAGAGTGATCGCACGCGCACAGAAACGCACATGCTCACGCTGCAAAATGCATGTGGGGGAGGAGGTGGAGGGGAAGGAAGCAGGACGGATGGAGAGACAGGCTAATGAAAAGAGGAGTGAATAGAAGCAGGATAGAGGAATGAGGGACTTGAAGGAGACAGATTATTAGGAAGGAGAACCACTGACGGGAATAAGAGAGAGAAAGAGGGGGGTTAAAGAAGAGGGTATGTCTTAAGTCTTTCTTAAAGACAGTGCAGTACTGTGTGTACTGTATACTGTACATTTGCATATGCATAAACTACACATTTGCATTTACATTCATTTAGCTGTTGTTTTTTTAATACAATGCAATGTCCAAAATAAGGGGACAAAAATATTAGAAAAATATTGCGTGCGTGTATACAATTAGGTTTACATATATATTGGGCACTGACACAATTTTCATATTGTGGCTCTGTATGCCACCGAAATTGAAGTGCAGACTTTGTGCTTTAACAACTAAGGGGTTGAACAAAAATATAACAAAAAATCTTAGGGAATTTGTCACGTCATCAATAAACTCCAGTAACCCAGTGCCACTGGAAGCCATGCATGTCCTCACACCAGTGCATTCTTTGTAGAAAACTGTTGATTTAGACTTTCCTAATGTTCCTGCTATCTCTCTGATAGATTTGTTTTGTTACCGAGGCCTAACAATTGTCTGCATCACCTGCATTGAGAAACCTTTTGACTGCATGATATGGCTTCACAGCAACAGCTTTCAAATGCAAACGGCACACTTAGAATCAACTCCAGGCCTTTTACCTGCTTAACTGATGTAGAAAATAATGAAGCAGTAGAACACATGTGTCCATGAAATGGCTTTTGAGTCAACTGTCCAATTACTTATGGTCCCTTGATAAAAGCAGAGTGCGAATATACAGCCTCATCTCATGTCTTATGAGTATGATATTGCTTTGAGTGTGTACATAAAAATAAAAAAGAATATTGTGTATAAAAGAACATGTCCTCAAGTCCTCTTTTGTGCAGAACTACTTCATCCACCAAGGATTCAAATGTAAAGTTGACAGTTTAACAATTGAGCCCAAGCCTCAATTTTTACATTTCAGAAAGTCACTTTACAACTAAAACGAAGGAATGTTGAGTTGCTTCATTAAAAGCTTACTGTATTGCTGTATTAAAAGTATTTCAGACTATTTCAAGACACACACACACACATTTTAACAATATTAAATACTACTATTATGTAAAATATTATTTAATGAATAATAATATTTAAAAATCACCCATCATAAAAGTTGCTAGGCAATTCAATCAAAAGTACTGATATACAACAACAATGCAAAAACAATATAAAACATTAAAGCGATGTAAACATGATGAGATTTTGCCAAAACTATTTCTTTGGAACAAATAATAGATTAATGAGACCAAAGACTGATAGCTACAAAACATGATCTCAGGCGGCTTCACAAATACTGAACGGCCAATACTGATAAATAAAGAATATCTTACTGAATGTAGTTTTGGCTGGTTTAGGTCCGTAATGGATAAACAAATGGTGGCAGCAAGTCCCTGTTTTTTAATAAATTATCTATTGAAGCATTCACATCAAAAGATTCATTTAAAACGGCTGATTCAATAAGAAACGAAAAGTGCCTGACTCCAATGTGCATACTATCCATCTTAAATTCCATGTGATATTACTAGTTTTAAATACTACTAGGGAGGGTGGATAGGAGGCTATATACATTGGGATGCAGGCAGTGAGACAACCTGAACGAATGGCTGAATCACTGGTTCACTCGATTCTTTCAAAAACAGATTCATTCAAGGAACAGAACATTGTGTTGCTCTGCGCTATTGTATAAAATGAATTATTTAATTCATGTATTAACATATCTTGACAATTTATACATTTAATGTAAGTTTTACGTAATACACAAAAGTAATAATGCAAAGGGGGGATGGTGGTTTTACAGAGGGGATGCTTTATGTCTTTTTTTTCGACCAGGGGGATGCCATCCCCCAATTTTATCCCTGGACAATATATTTATTAACAAATTGCATATTTTAAAATCTATTTTATTTTTTTATCATAGTAGATTAGTGGAAAAACACTACCAAAACTATGCTTACTAAACAGAAAACACATGGCTGTTGTGAAAACTATATAGATCATACTTCCGCATTTTTACATTAGCGTATTAACTAAAACATTTATTGTAAGTGGTGAATTATCCCTTTAAACATGTGCACTGGAGTCATGTGACAATTTGCATACAGCTCGCACTGTTTAACACATGTTGTGTATAGCGCGTCATTTCACAACTATTTGCGAGCAGCAGACAGTAAACAGTACATACTGTGCAGTTGGAGAAAGCAGCACACTAGTACTCCACTGTGAACACAGGCAGAAGTTGACAGACGCTGGGCAGGGGTGGAGGCCGAGCAGCATGCGCAGGAGTGTGTTTTATGTCTGCGTTTGCGTCAGACTCATTAAGCTGAAGGCAGCAGTGCTGAGCTCGGGACGGAGGACTCATTTCTCATTTATCTCAACAGTAACACTGGATCCAGAATCATCAATTTAACATGACCCGTGTCCGTGTGCCTTTGTGAGATGCGCTCATTCATACAAATGTGTAGCGGCAAGATACAACATCTGCAATGCATTTTTATTTGCATGATATATTTTTCTGAGTTAAAAAAATGACTGCAGAATAGCAAAGACTGTCGTGTTGTTAGTTTATATGACTCTCTGACTGTCTATTATATATCAGGGACAGAAAAAGATATTGTATTGTGATGAGATTATGATTAAGATTATGAAAACAAGCCTTTTTTTCGCTTCGAAATAATGCGCATTGACGAATCTCCAAAAAAAGACCATTTGTTAAAATAGCTATAAAATTAAATGCTATATCATTTCAAACTTGTATGATTTTTGTGAGAAAAAAAATACATGTTAATGTTTTACCCTTACAAATAAAGTATCTAAAAATCTCCAAATGTTTGGACTAAAGTCCAGTAGTTTATTTATTTATTTTTATTATTTTTTTTTGAGAGAGAGAGAGAGCTATGTTGAGGACAAAATTATCAGTGAACAACAACTTAAATTTGTGCACAAAATTATTAAAAGACTATATAGCATGTGACCCATTCATAGCACATTCTGCCTCACATCTCCAAATGTGTTCTTCAGAAGAATGAAAGGCTCTGAAACAACATGAGCGTGAGTAAATAGTGACGAAACTTTAAATTTTTAGGTGTTCTGTTAAGAGCCCAAACAGGGTCAGCTGCGGTTGCGGCTGTGTGTGTGTGGCTATTTTGCGTTAAGTATACTTGGCTCTTGTATCTGACAGGCTCTTGGCATTGCAGCTGAAGAATTCAGCGGCCGGAGTCCAGCTGGGTCTCACGTCACACACAAACATATACACAAAGATGTAAACACACTCCTCCTAAATGACCCATCTTCAAGGACGTTCTGCTTTAGCCAGCGCAGTTGTTGTCCTGTTTTAACACTCACACAGGCACACACCTTTACTCTATGCTCTCAAATACTGCAGAGCTCTACCCTGGTGACCCCCCATATGGCCACTAGAGCATCTCTCTCTCTCTCTTTCTCTTTGTCTCTCGGGTGTCTGTGCTGTTATATATAGCTGATATCTGTGCACTTATGGACTGAAATGCTTGCTGTTCCTGGAGTGCAGAATCTGCCAAAATGACACAGTTTATCTTCATTAAGCACAGAGACTTATCCGCAGATTTCCAGCTGAACACACACACACACACACACACACACACACACACACACACACACACACACACAAAACATTTCCTCGTTGACTCACAAACTGCATACAGCACATGTAAACACACCCTTTCTCTTTATCTCTCTCTCTCACACACACACATCCTGAAAGGACCTTTTTACCTTTTAAGACCTGCCCCCTTTGTTATTGTTGTTAATGCTATTTCTGACAAGCCATGCCGCTCTCACACTTCTCACACACTGAAAAAGTGCACCTTTAGGTAGGAAACAAAGACTCAGTTTTTAAACGAGGTCATTTTTAAAATAAATTTATACAATTAACTCTTTTGTGGCTCTTCTATGTCCTTATACCTCCTCAATTGAAGTGGCACATGAACCAATCATCTCTTCCACTTTACAGGCTATAGCATGAAATAAACATGAGTGAACATCAGAATGCATTCTTTTTACACGCAGAAAGATTTCTGTACACAGTGGTGAAGTCCAACGACATTAGTTTACTTTGATTAAAGCACATACAATCCCTGTCTGATTTATCTTTTGGACAAAAATGGCAGGTTTGGCATTATGATTGCTCAGATCGCCTGTCAATCAAACTCCATGCGAAGGGTCCCTCAGAATACAAACAGGTCCAATAGATTGTGAGACCCAGAATTTCAATTATGATTTTTTTAATGCATTCTAAGTTTATATCTTGCAATTCAGTTTTTTCAGAGAGAGAAATCTTTTCATGTTGTAAGATTAAGTTGCAAAAAGATTTTTTAAAAAAAATGTTTTTTTGCTAGCTGGGCTGCACAATTTGGGCAAAAATATATGTGTATTTTGCATATAGTGTGAATACACTAAAAGACATAATACAATCCTTAATTTATTTGATTGATTCTTTTACTTATTCTTTAATTCATTTATTCCTCTATCATCTTCATTCTCTCAGTCATTCATTCAGTCTTTGTGTCTTGGAGACTCTGCTGACACATCAGATAATGGAGGGGTTTGGTGGAGAGCTAGAGGACAAAGTTGAGAGACAGAGAGAGAGAGAGAAAGACCCTATATCTCAAACCACTCAACCATTACTGCCCTTAAGATGGGCTGGATGGAGCTCACATTAGTTACACACACACACACACACACACACACACACACACACACACACACACACACACACACTAACGGCACATCAAACGCCTCCGGCTGATGTGATATACTCCAGAGACTGAAGCAGGTGGGGAGATCGGTGAGTAAAACAGCAGATGAGAGAGGTGTGTTCTCCACAATAACACCCAGACTCACAAAACAGACATGAATTCTGCCTCAAATCCTAAAATCCAAATAGCCGTGTGCTGTAACATTAATGGCCAGTAAAACAGAAAAAACAGTCCTATAGACTTACTTTCCTTTGAAGGATGGATCCAAGTCATATTATAAAGGGATAGACATTTTAACTAGGACAACTAAGCTTGAAACTAGCAGTTTCTTAACCCTCAAAAATGCTGTTTTTACTGAATTAACTCAGTAGTGTGCTTTTAAATGAAAGGCAGTTTTTTTAGAGTAGATAAAACAAATCTGAATGCTTGTAAAAAGCGTCTTCAAACAAACAATCTTTTCCTACCTCATCTCATGGAATAAATGTACCTTGATGCACTCGACACCAAATATGTACCAATAAGTACATATCACTACATTTTTCAAAAGAAATGAACATTAGAGGCAGTAAAACTCAGACACCTTTTATTCCTTTTCAAACTAATTTCTAGAGTTTCGATTAATAAAGCGTAATTTTCGCACAATTACTTGAAGAACATGACGTTATGACATCAAAACAATATTAATATGCTGTGAGATTTGAAAACTGATGCTTTTGAACATTAGCATCACAAATATCCAGCTTTGTATCTATGGCTTTTCAGAGACAGTAGGTTTGATTGGTAGCTCACTGATTACAGAGACGTACTTAAGACACAAAGAGCTCTGGTTCAAATCCTGTGTGACTATGGTTTAACAAAACAGTTCAAATCTGTGTAAAAGGAAGTTGAAATGGCACAGTTGCATCAACAAATACCTCTGTTTTGCATTTGTTTGTAGGTTTAGGGTTGGATTTAGATATCTCCAACATGATAGAGCATTAAGGTTTAGCAACAGTCCACGAATATTTCAATTCTGAACCACTGCAATACATACCTATAGCAATGTAATACATATTTTTCATGAAATCATGTTGAATGTTTCACGTATTTGTTTAGGGGAGCAAATGCAATCCAATACTTAGGCCATGCTAAATTACTTAATAGTCATTAGGTTGCATTTTGTAAAAGGTTGGAAAAGGTTGAACAGAACACCACTCGCGTGTTTCCTCAGAAACCGCAACAGTCAAGCTATCTCACCAGAGTTAAAGACAGCTCCCATGTGATTTCACAGTAAAGACATCTTACAAAGCACATAAATACAAAATACACACAGAAAAATCTGCCCCACGATGAGCAGGTGCGCTGGTCTCCTGTGACTCTCAGCTATTTGCAAAGAGGGAAATAATGGAGCTCTTACTGCTTTGGACGCTGACGTAGCTGGTGGCGTTTTCTCTGCCCAGCGAGTTCTCCGCCACACAGGTGTAGTTCCCAGAATCCTCTAGTCTCAATCTGCTGATGTGAAGCTTTGAGTTTTTCCTGCACAAAAGCAAACGAGACACAAAGAAAGAGAGAAATTGAGAAAAAAACTTCAGGGTATATGAGGGCATTAAAGAGAGACTAAAAAAGTCAGATGAGATAGGGAAGAAAAGAAACATTGGTAAAGACTTTGTAGAAAGTAGAGAGTTTGTGTATATGCAAATGTAATTGCTATTTATCCCAGAAAGACATGATCCTGGATCACCGTGCTGTTGGGCTTAGAACAACATTGCTATCAACCAGTCAGACTATAGGATCATATGCTGTGTTCCAACTCCAAAGTCAGAATTTCCAATGCTCTATTCGGAAAAGTGCAATGAAATGGAAACTGATGCGGAAATCCCAACAATTTTGCCAAGATGAGGTCACATAAACATGCCAGCACAGAAAACCATTTAATAATAAGCAAAGTTGCGACATCACATTATATAAAACGTACAAGCAACCTTTGTTCTTTGTTCCCTTTAAACGTTTGCTTGTTACAGGTGTCTAAAATAGAATAAATTCTTCTCCCTGCTGATAATCCTACACCTGCCAAATTTTGACAGTAAATACATGTCCAATATTAAAAAAAGACTGTTCTTTTAAACTTTCTATTCATCAAAGAATCCTACAAAAACTTTTTTCAACTTCTTATATTCAATGTTCATAATGATAATACATGTTTTTTCAGCATATTACAATGATTCTGAAAGGATCACGTGAAACTAAATGTTGATTTTGATTGTTGACAATTCAACTTTGCCATCAGTTGACAGGAATAAATTTTAAAATACATTCAAACATTAAAAACTTTTTTTTATTATTGTAATATTACTGTTCTTTAGACATTCTACTAACAGTAAATAACTTTGCAACTACATGTCAATTATCAGTCATTAGATTAATAGTAGACTATCTGCTTAATATCTTCCAGTACTTTCTCTGAGAGCTAGTAGACATTTAGCTGCAAATAAATGAGAATTAGTTGACATGTCACTGCAAAGTTACTTATACATTAAAATTAAAACATAAAAAAAATCTTACAAACCTTCTGAACAGCGTATTACAATTTGTATTTACTGTTTTAGCAAACGTTTTATCCAAATCAGCTTACAAAAGGGAAACATCACAAGCGATCGAGTCTGCATGGCTGGAATCAGAGATATCCCACATCTGACTTTGTGCTGGGATTAGACCTGATTTTTGATAGGAATGTTGTTCCAGGACCAACAAAGAATATTGGTCCAGGAATATGTCCTACTTTGGCTTCATCACATCTCTAGTGGTGTCAATGTGATACTCGCATTGTCTCTCTGGCCTTCTCCTCAGGTCAGCATGTGGACAGCTCATTAGAGGAGCAAAGCTCTTGAAGGAACTGAACGCAGAGAAAATGGCAGCTGTGAGTATCATCCTCTGTCCTTACTTTACCTCCATCATTATTAAACCATCCCTGTCCATGCTGTCAGCTCTTTCACTCACAGTTCATCGGCGTAAGTGTGCGTACAGATGTGAGCGTGTGTCTCCGTGGCTGTGGATCTGCAGTTTCAGCACACACACATTTGCAAAATTACACAAGGGGCCAGTGAACAGGCAATCCTGTTAGAGTGATCTGCTTTCTGTGGAAACGTTCGCCTCAGCACTTTTTCTCGGAGAACAGAAGAAGACCGCCGCGTTACGGAATGCCCTGAATTCTCCCGTATGTTTCTTTCCCTGCGGTCCCCGCATATTGAGCAGCTACGTACGGACCGACGGCGTCTTACGGACTGAATACACAGCGACATGTGCACTATTGATTTGTGTCACAAACGGCTAAATGACATTGATGCAATGTTACTGCAACGTGCACAGCTCAGCGTTTTATGGGATGCTTTTACGAAACTCAGCTTTCCCATATATTAAGACATTTGCATGATTATGCAATTCTCGCTGAAGACTAGTTTATCTAGACCCCAAGCGTATATAAACTTAGTCATATGCTTTTTTTTAAATTCCGTTCTCCACCTACAGACACCACTGAGGGAGAAAGCATTGCGTGTTCGGGCCCACACACTCTCCCCTCAGATGCGCCGGCAACCCACGGTCCCATTGCCAGAGAAAAGTTATGAAGGGGAAGTTACCCACAATTCACTGATGGAGCTTCCTTAAGATAGCTGACCAGAGCCTGGAAATTCAATATCAGTAATTCTGACTGTTCAGCCAAAAACGCGCCTTTTAATATCATTTACTCTATATCTTTCAAATCTAAGTGCCTTTAACATAAACATGAAATTACAGCCTCCACTTGCACGAAATGACACTTAATTAAAAGAAATGAATACTTATAATCATAGAGTATAAGTATACGGTGTACAGTATACGTTACGGTGATGTAAAATAATAGTATTGACCCTGGACCACAAAACCAGTCATAAGAGTCAGTTTTTTGAAATTGAGGAGTATACAGGTGTTTTCCATCGATGCATGGTTTGTTAGGAAAGGATAATATTTGGCCGAGGTGCATGGATTTGAAAAATCTGGAATCTGAGAGCACAAAAAAATTGGAGTGTTGAGAAAACCACCTTTAAAGTTGTTTAAAATACGTTCTTACTAATGTATATTACTAATCAAATATATAATATAAATATTAAGCAGCTCAAACGTTTTCAACATTGATTATAATAATAAATATTTGTTAAGCAATCAGCGTATTAGAATTATTTCTGAAAGATCAGGTGATATTGAAGACTGGAATAATGATGCTGAAAAATCATCTTTGCATCACAGGAATAAATTATTTTTTAAAATATATTTAAATAGAAAACACTTATTTTCGAATGTAATATTATTTGATACAATTACTGCTTTGACTTTATTTCTTGAACAAATATATAGCTTTGAGAATATTTCTTTTAAAAACCTACAAACTTTTCAAATGTATTTTTTACTTTTCGAATTTATGCATTCAATAATCTTGTGCTTTCCCATGAATATTAATTTATATGACGTGATGAAATATTGACTAAATTAAAGAATATTTCTATATTGCAATAGGAAAACTGCAAATGAGATTTAAGCACTATAACAGAAAGTTTAAAATATAGCTAACATTTCTTTCAGTTTCTCATACAAATATATGACATGGTTTCTGAAGATTTAGAATTTAGAGCACAAGACATTTGGACCAAGATTAAGATTTTTTTTGTTTGTTTTTTTTTGGTACTGCTTTCATTATATGAGAAAGAGCAGCATGAACTTTCTTCCTAATTTCATAAAGAAAAAAAAATCACACGGGTTTGGAACAACATGAGAGCGAGTAAATGATGAAAGAGTTTTCATTTTGTGTGAACTACTCCTTTAACAAGACGTCTGCATCTCTCTCCCCTCTGAAAATCTCTGAGTCTATTTACAAACTGGGACAATCTTCTGCTTGAGTTGATGGGAGATGTATTTTTAATACCTCTGATGCCAAGAATAGTTCTGCCAGTGTATGAGTAGTGTGTTTGCTTGTGCATCTGTGTGTGTGTGTGTGTGTTTGATGAGTCTTACTTGTTGGATTTGATTTTGACGTCTTTCCTCTTGCGGAGCTGGCTGCCATCTTTGTACCAGTTGAAGGAGGGGCTCGGGTTGCCCACAGCTTCACACTTGAGCGTCAACTTTTTACCTTCCAGGAGCCACTGAGAATCCATGGGCTTCACCTTCGGAGCTGATGCTACAGACGGAGAAAACAGACAGAGAGTGAGCAGAAAAGAAAAGCAGGTTTGCCTAAAAGACAGTGAAAGCACATATTTTTTTCTCTTTAATGCCTCAGTTGTTTCTCGAGGACAGCAATGAGCAATGCTTTCGCTTTGTTTGTTGCACCGATGTAAAGAAAATCAACAGAAAAGAGAATATAATGTTGCAAAATTCCTTCCATTTCATTGCACGCACGTTCCATTTGTCGCTCTTTTTATTTATGCATTTTAGGAGAACCACTTGAGACAAAAATACTCAACATAATTGGAGCAAACTATGAGCAATATGGATTCCTTGAGGTGGAGGTGAGACTGACTGAGGTGACAAGTGGAGAAGAAAGAAAGGTTACTGGAGAAAATAGGAAGAGGGACAGATGGAGAGAGGGAGGGATTTTGTAAGAGGAGGAAAGGAGAGAAAGAAGAAGGCATGACGACTGAAAATGCAAGGAAGCATGTTGAGAGACAGACGCAGATGGGAGGATGAAGAGAAGCAAATAGACGAGTGGGAAAGCAGAAAGAAGTGAGAAGCGAAAGAGCATGTGAGAGATTAATGGGGCTCATCTTTCTGCAGTTTACCTCGCTAAAGTAATCTAACAATGAGAAACAAGCCCAATATTGGGAACTATGAGCAGTAATAAAAGTACAGTACATTTAGTGCAGCAAATAATGATCAGAGTTTACACACACACACACACACACACACACACACACACACCCTGAAAACTCTGACAAACAAAAAGAACTTATGAATGATATTTGAAATAAAAACATAAAAGGCTATTTTTTTACCTTTAAGATTATTTTCCGTTACTGCAATCCGTTTTCTTATAACAGAACATTTTAATGCTTTTTAATAAAACTAGCTTAAAACTAAAAATACTATAAAAATAAAAATACTATTATATATAAATACATACAGTTTAAACAATATATGTATATATTTATTACTTACAATTTACATTTAAATTATTACAATACTATTATTTATAATTTAAGGATATCTAAGGATAATCAACGGCGTCGGGCGGTTCTTAGCTTCCACGTCATGCATTTAAAATCCTTTAAAGCAAGGCTAGCTTTTGATAATCCTGTTTATTCTTAATGATAATATTGCGCTGCTAGTTTATACTTGTCAAGTTGTAGACAAGTTAAAACTAGCAGCGCAATATTATTATTTTCATCAGGCTCATTAGTGCTAACATTCTGTCCACTACATATCAGACACAGAGATGAAATAGTGCGGTAAGATCACATTTATCTGAATAAATTAAATCTGTTTATTTGAGTTATTTCTCGAACGAGAAAGAGAGAGAGGTGCAACTGTTTGCGTTACCTGCGTCTTTGCGTCTCTCTACAAACAATCAAGCTGCGTTCAGTTGCTTTAAAAATAGCAAGTTTACCACCTCGTTGCTGAGAAATATAATGTAGCGATCTAGTAGCTCTAGGCTATTTTATTAATAACAGTCATCTCCTCTCTCTTTCTCTCTGTGAGTGGGTTAGTGTGCATCAGTTAAAGCAGCGCATTATTTAAAACATTAAATAAAGATATATTTAAGTTTTATATCTTAAAGGATTATGCCACATTTTACAAAATGTAAAATAAGTCTCTGGTGTCCCCAGCATGTGTCTGGGAAGTTTCAGCTCAAAATAGCTCACAGATCATTTATTATATCATTTTGAAAATGCCTGTTTTGAGTGGAAGCAGAAACACTCAAACACTTTTGGCGCCTGTTTCTTTAAATGCAAATGAGCTTTTGCTCCCCGACGCCTTTTCCAGAACAGAGCTGCGCCAATAACAGCTCGTACCTACTGACAACATTTGTTTTGGTTCTGATTATCATGTTTATTGTGCTGAAATGGTGCATTTTAAATCATATTAGTTTAAACTTCTCATATATGATTTTCTGAGTGAATACATCCAAAGCACAAAGAAAACGGGACTAAACTAAGCTCTCATTCACACACAAGTTTACATTAAAAACACACGAGTTACAAAAACAGTCGGTTATGTCTGTGAAGGTAAACAGCTGGGAAAGAAATCTTCTTATTTTAGATCTGTTTGACAGCAGCAATATATAGTAAATGCATCAATAAATCCACTGCTCTCATCTCATCGGAGGCTCTGTTAGCATGTTTTGCTCAAACTTTCACCATGGCATTATAACCGGTACACCATTGTTGTTTGTGAAATCAAAATCATGTAGAAATGTACAAATTAAGGGGCGGTATTATTATAATGAGATCCCTTTGCAACGTCACAAGGGGAGATAAATCAGACGCGCTTGTTAAAAAAAGTCCGATTTTCATGATATGTCACCTTTAATTGTCCTAAAGTTTGCTTTCATTTATATTTATATCAAATATATTTAATGCAAAATATATTTGTACATTTCTTTCCTTTGATTTTGAAGTGAATTTCCAAAAATCTAATAATAATATTGCTGTAAGTGTAATCCTCATGAAACAAAGGAATTCAGGAACGGATTTGGACACAACAACAGCAAATTGTTCACTGTTTAACTGAGTGTGGCTCCATCTGTGGATTTCTCCTTCTCTCTCTCTCTTCAGAGCAATACTTCATTCTGTCACATCCAGTGAAATCACACCTTCTCTTCTCCAGATGCTTTTGACACACACACACACACACTTTCTCTCACACATATTTTCATAGACACATACACTGCAAATGTTTAATACACACTTACACACTTGACTAAAACACACATTCAGTCCTTATACAATTAATGCACATGTATAGAAGCACCCCTTCCACACACACACACACACACACATTTCACTTCTTATCACATGCTTGCACGTAGTAATTCTGCTCACGTGGACTCAGGAGCACAAGAGGAAACCTTTACATGTCCAAGAGAGACTTGCAGCTGATTGCTCTGTTAACAGAAACCCCTGAACTCCTGCTCACAGCACAGTGAAAAACCTCATTCTGAGTCCATCCAATCAGCTTCGCTCATCAATACCAGCCAATCTGCTGCCTCGGCAACTCAAACTACACTTTACAGTGAATCAACCACCACTTCAGATCACTTCATTTGACCAGAGAGTCCAAACCACAGAAATTTATAACAGAAAAAGACATTCAAGGATGTGGGTCATTTTTTTCAAAAAAATTAAAAATAAAAAATAAATAAATAAATATATAAATATATATATATATATATATATATATATATATATATATATATATATATATATATATATATATATACATATATATTTTAGAAAACTAATCGGTGCCTTGCAAAAAAAAAAAAAAATGATGAAAGTGATGAAAGAATATTTAAAAAAATGACTAAAATATTATCTTTAAATTAACTGAAAAGATAAAAATACTAATTAATCCAAACTAATAATAAATACAATAGTATACAAAACATTTTGTATCAGTATTCCTTTGTATCAAAACATTTTGTATCAGTATTCCTAAAAAAACACAATAAGTACTTTAGATGCTTTAAATTTAAATAATACATAATACATTTTGTTTTTATTTAATGCACATTATTTAAAGTATGATATTTTGGTAAACTTTCATCAAAATTAAAACTTGCTCTGTCTCGGAAACAACGATTAGTTTTGGGTAACATCATAAAGTCCACTTATTTTTCTCCCTTCTGCCATACAATGACACTTCCAAAAAAAAAAAAAATCATGTCCCAACATTATTACTCACTGAATCTCCATCTCATTACAAATAAAAAAGAGACAAATTTTATGTTAACTTTGAAGAAAATCTGCAGAAAAGATCTGGTTATTCTCTCATTTTTATTTGGGCTTTTGACTCAAAGAAGCCCAGCCAGACTCAAACTGGTCAGAGCGTGCACACTATATTAAACTAATTTACTACAGCTACATTGAATATCAGGAGTTTCTTTTGTACAAATCAATAAACTATCAGCAACACAAAAAGTGGAAGTATTGGGGACAGCTGTCCAGAGGACGAAAGCATAGCAGGCATTTCATGTTCATCATCGAGTTGATTTCTGCTTGATCAGTAAATCCAAGTATAAGCACGCAGGAACAAATGCACACACTGCTAATAGTGACAGAGCACATGAAAGATGTCTTTTCTTCTCTCTGCCCAACGCTCCATCCACTCGCTTTGATAGTCCTGGAAGTCTTTTATTAGAAATAGTATTTCCGTCCCTGTTTCCTCTCTCTCTTCCACAGAAACAAGGCCTACGAGATGAAACTGACTGTCGCTCTGTAATACAAGTTCAGACCGGTTTCTGCAAATATTAAGGGAAAAGAGCTGTTTGCCCCCTTTTAAAACTAGTTAAACTTCTTGTCGAGCATGTGAACAAATAATCAAGATCTAAAAACACATATCCAGTTACCATTTATAAATCTGCAACATATACAATACTATTGAAAATTACACAGTTGGTAAGTCTCTTATGCTCAACAATCAAAAACATTACACATATTACAGTAAAAACGGTAGAAGGACTGTGCATATATTGTAAAATGTAATTAATTCCTGTGATGCGAAGCTAAATTTTCAATCTCAATACACCAGTCTTTAGTGTCACAAGATCCTTCAGAAATAATTGCAATACACACACACACACACACACACACACAAACACACACACACACTCACACACACACACACACACACACACACACACACACACACACACACACACACACAAACACACACACACACACACACACACACACACACACACACACACACACACACACACACACACACACACACACACACACACACACACACACACACACACACACACACACACACACACACACACACACACACAAACACACACTCACACACACACAGTTAGTTCCATTCCTTGATTGTGATTCAGCAGCAGTGTTTTTATTCACGATACAGCACAGCTATGACCGCTTCACCCAACAGTTTTGTGAATCACTGAGCAACACAACACTCTTAGAAACCACCGTTAGCAGCATAAACAATAAATAATACAGCATAAAACTGATCCATATATTATGTATTTCTGTTATTTTTTTTATGAAGTATGAGTGACCCCTGCTTTAATATTTGAGACCACGCCCTTCCCCGCCTAATAAACCTTTCTCATGCAGAGATATGTTGCGTGGCAGTTTTTCCACGTGATGAGGGAACATTACTGTATCTACTGGTTTTCTCTTTCAGGTATGATTATATATGTCCATATGTCGATCGGTTTACACTGTAATGATGATTGTAATGTCATGCTAACTAAAAGACTGAAAACAGACGTCTCCACATGCTGGGAGATAAGCAGATGTGTGTTTGAGAGAAATTATTATATATGGATGATGCAGCAGATGATAAGCTATTTTCTGCTACTCTTTGTTTTCATTTAACTGACTATGGGACTATTTTCTAGCAGAAGGACTACGTTTAACGAACTGCAATACATATGTTTTTAGTTAAATATATATATAATTTATAGTAACTTTAATTATATATATAAAAATACTATTTACTGTCATTTTTTATTCATTTAAAGAAACCTTGCTAAATAAAAGTATTAATGTCTTTGAATAAATATGGAACTAAAACTTTTGAACAGCAGTATATTAAAAGGGTTCCAATTGGATTCGTCTGAAAGAAGAAAGGTTCGAAGATAAAACACAGCCTAATTATATATTTTGGTTGAACTAACCCTTTAAACCCTAACCCTTTTTATTTGATATCTGTCAGGTTTTAGTGAATCAGAGATTCCAATACTCTATAAAGAAAATGTTTTTATTAGTTAATCAACATATCAGTGTTTTCAATGACCAGTCTGGAATATTTTCCAGACTGTCATACATACATCTTGGTAACAATGTTTGATTTTTAACTAAGGTAAAAGTTGAGCAGAAACAAGGATGGCAGAAAAATGGCTGGCACAAGGTTATTGTAAGAGTCTCTGACATCACCCAAGACAGAAGTGTGTGTGTGT
Organism: Puntigrus tetrazona; assembly: GCF_018831695.1. NCBI lineage: Eukaryota > Metazoa > Chordata > Actinopteri > Cypriniformes > Cyprinidae > Puntigrus > Puntigrus tetrazona. Next base: position 10,599,419 of record NC_056712.1, read on the forward strand.
GTGTGTGTGTATGTAAAGCTGCACAAGGTTGCAGTTGTGCATGAATGCTTTTGCTCAAATCAGCATTTTCTGATGGAGTTTTATCACTGACCACCCCTCTCTTTTTCTCCTTCAAGGTTCAAACGTTCATCTGTCCAGTTGAGCACACACACACACACACACACACACTCACACACACACAAGCAGACTGACGTTATAAAGAAGAAAACGGTGAAAAAAGGCTGAATGAAGCCCAGCCGCTCAATGACACTGCACAGAAAAACATTAACACTCATTAACACCTGCAAGAGCATTTATGAGCTTCACACACACAAGAACGGACAACTAACCGACTCTTTCTAAGCTATCCCTGGCAACCGTCATAACCACATCTCTCTTCCAGACGGACCTCGGCTGGAATGAAACCAGAAAAGACACTTCAGATTTTTATTAAAAACAAACCCATTGAGGCGAAGCAGCGACTGTTAGACTTGTCCAGCGATGGAGAGGAAATCTGAATCTGAAAACAAACCTGATGTTGCAATATGAAACATAATGTGATATGAAACACAGCACTATCCACTGGGACGCTTGATAGAAAGCCAACAGTTACAGATAAATAAATCCTTTGTCACAGGGACAAATATTAATAAACTTTTTAAAAAAATAAAGCGAAATACGGTTTCTGGTATTTCTGGATGAAATTTCCCACAATTGCCAGATAAAGATAAGGACAAAACGCTCTGAAATGTGATTGGATTAGCCAAATCTCATGTTGCAATATGAAATGTAATGTGATAAGAAAAACAGCTCTATCCATAATGTGGAGAAAGAATTATTTTGAGGTTTTCATCAACTTTGGTCTGTCCATATGATGCAAAAAGTCCGAAAACAACACGCAGCCATAAAAAATAATACATTAGTTTTCTTATATAGCTTTATTTTTTTCTCTGAGATGACACAGAGATGACTAATGACTTGAAGCTCGATTCTGATTGGTCAAGCGCAGCCAGAGGTCAAATACTTCTGAATATTGACTGCTGTTCAAGACAACACTGCATAATCAATGGCTCATCCTGTCCTTTTTTTTTTTTTGCAGTTTTTATGTTACTGCAACACAAAATAAATAAAGAAATTTTCTTTAATAAAAAATTAAATTATACTTTTATTCAGGAATTAAATTGAACAAAAATGACTAATACTGCAACACAAAATAAATAACTTCTGTTCTTTAGAAACAACGAATGCAGAGCTTGTGATCGAATGTTTCCATAAGTCTCTGGAATCAAGGTCAAATTTAACATGCTTTAGACGGCTTGCAGCTTTCACTTCAGCTTCACGCCAGCTTTCACACATCTTCACTCTTTCCTTCACAAACACAAACACAAACACTCATTCTCCACAGCTTCATGACCCTACTTGCGCAGAGCAAAACATCCAAAAAGGTATTTCTATTGTGTTTCAGCAAAAAATATCTTAACTCTCTTAACTCTCAAAATAAATTGACTGAAGGAGCTAAACTGCAGTAATACTTTCAAATTGTATTTGTCTTAAACCGCTCCCATCTTTGTCCTACTTCAAGCAAAAATCTAACAAAATGTATGCTTAAAATGTGGAAAAAAACAAGTATTACATTGCTTCTCAAGTTTAGATATGCTGACTGTAAATCAAAACAGAACTATTGATATATATATATATATGTTTTTTTTTTGCAGTGCTCGGGATCTCACCCCTCTTTTTTCCCTCCCGTGGTCCATCTTTCCTTCTCCTGTCACTCTTTCTCCTTTTCTGCTCTCTCTCTCTCATCCTCCTGCAGTTGCCGCGGCTGATCTCTCTCATGCTGAGACCGGATTATGAAGAGTAAGCTATGAAGACGGGACGTGAGCGTGTGTGTGTGTGTGTGTGTGTGTGCGTGCGTGTTTCCACATTATAACAGTGTAGGACAGTCCCACCCCTCATCACACTCAGCAGGGATACACCTACTGATGGGTGGGGAGTGTTGGAAGATTGTTGGAAAGAAGAGAAGCAAGTTACGAGCTCACAAGAGAGGAGCCGAGCACTGAGAGACAAACAGAGAAAGAGCGAGAAACAAAAGAGCCGAGCTGCAGAGAGAAAGTATGATAAGTAGACAAGGGAACATGGATGATAAGAGATAATTAGAGGGTCCATTAGATGTATTTGTGCCTCAAGGGAAAGGAGCAGCCGAAACGCCCTGTAGATGGATCTGGATCAGAGTCGAAACAAAATAACACACAGAACTGTGCTGGTAAAGCTCACCGGTTCAGTAATCGAAGCTAGTAAACAGGTTGGGGGTTTGAGGCACTTTAGAGATAACCATGGTAGTTGATAATCTTAACTATCTTAGAATTGTTGTGCGTACTAGTTATATTAGTTCAACACTGCATAAAAGAAATATGAACAAACAACCTTGTACCAGCTTTAGGGGGTTAACAGGTATTTCGCAAAAACAAAAGGAAAAATGTTTGAAAAAAAGAGCTATTTCTTAAAATTTTATAAATGACATAAAAGCCAAATGTTCTTAGTTACTTTTGATCAATAAAATGAAAGTATATATTTCTTATAAAAAAATCTAACTTTTTTTTTACTTTCTCATTAAAGGATATTGTGGTTTACTTGTTAATAATAAACAAATGCCAGCTTTGCATCATGGCATGACATTTTAAAAATATATTTAAAAACAGAAAATTTATTTTATCTCACAATATTACTGTTCTTTGTTTTCAAAAACTAATTTTTAAATGTTTGTGAAAAATTGATCCAAGAAATGCAGGCTAGGTGAGCATCCTGAGCATCACGCTCACCAAGAATTATATTTATTTAAACAATTTTTCACAAACATTTCAAAATTGTTGACCTGACCCTAAACCATTGAATGACAGAAACTCTCTAAGCAATTTTTAATGGTTGAATGTCACTATTCTATTTGGTCAATAGAGTTTAATTTGTATTCAAAATCTCCCCTTTATTTGGCTTTGTTTAAACCAGCTGCAATAAACGACCGAATTCAACTAGTTAAGGTGGTCATGAATCTTTTTTTTTACTGTAATATTACCACTTATAATATTATCAAGGTTTTTTACATATGAAAACATCATAATTTAGAATAATCTGTTTTCTGTCCTTTTTTGTGGCATACAGTACACTCAGAAGTAAACACCCACCGCTCTGATTGGCTGATAGTTAAGTATGTTTAAAAGGAGGCGGAGTTTAGCCACACTATTACATCATAGAGTGGCTCATTCCACAAGCTGTCGTTTTTTGCAGAAAGCCACAGGATGCTTTTATAGTGCAGTGACATCTCACGTGTCAAAAGATCAAGGGAAATTTCATTCTCAGTTCATGACCACTTTAAAAACGCAAAACCAGCTGCTGGATTGACAAAAAGAGACAAACGCAAAACCATTAAAAGAGCTCTGTAAATCCTCACATGGTTTACAGGTGTATCTGGCAGTGTGTCTGATCCTAACACGACAGGCGGGTGAGCAGTGCTGCTTTAACCTAGAAAGTGTGCGGAGGTCATCCTCATACATCTGTTAAAGAAGCACCCTATCCTCGCTAACCCTTAAACGACCTTGCAGAGACACATCTGTGATCTCATCTCTACTGCAGTCCTCATTACGTTCTGCAATTTAGCTATCAATTTCCATTAGTGTCTCATTGCCTATCTCTCTCGCTCTCTTCTATAAAAGATGCAAACTATGGGTGGGGAAAGTCAACTAGCTGTCCAGAAAGGTAAACTAGTGAATTTATCTAGATATTTTCAGAAATACTTCAACATTTTGCAATGGTGCTTAAAATGGGATGTTATTTTAAGATGCTTTTCAGTGAGGGGTTTAGTATCACGTCCTGAAGTGTGCATTTCTTTAAAGCAACAGCAGCGTTTGGACTGATCTCTTGATCTCTAGGTTTATACCTAAAAACATGGCACACAAATCCATTAAAATGTACATAAAACTAAACATTTAGTTCTATACATACACACGCAAACACACACACACACAAATAAAAATAGATAAATGAATAAAACTTGTTTATACTTAAAAGAAAAAATGCCAGTCCAGTTAAAGAAACAACCTTTAGATTAAAGACGCTTAAGTATATTTATCTTTTATTCTGATTTTTTAAATATATTTTAACTGAAAAAGTAATTTAAAAACACGCACGTTGCATCACGCCTCACACAATTAATATAGTTATTTTAAAACAATGTTTCAAGTAGAAAATATTTTTTAATCATTTTGAAAAATTAGTCTCCGGACATGTAACGGGTCACAGTGGTGTAACTAACAAGCCTGCAAATCTTCGAGAAGCTCGAGGTGAGGCCGAACTAAATTATACTTATAAATTAGGAATTATAAAAATCATTGCGTTATTATATGTTAGATAATAGCTTACTGAAACTGTAACACAAAAATAGCATCCCTGCAATGCCATAGAAAGTGAAAGAGATGAAGTTTTGCACATCGCCGGCGATACTTGGTAAACTGTTACACATCAAAATGTAATTCAATATTGCTAAACAAAATGAGTATGTAATTATTCAGACTGTTTTTCATCTTAGAGATTTGAGAAACACACAGTGATGTAGCAGCCAAGTGTGATCTGTTTACATATTTGATACAGTGAGTTGTTTAGATTCGTTCTATCACCAGAATAGTTTCTGTCTCCTGAGATCCTCTTTCTCTCTTCTTCCTTCGATCTAGGAAGAAAAGACCTGGGCCATACTGACACTAATACTTTGGATGAAGTGAAACTCACCCAAGTGTGCATGCGAGTGTACACACACACACACACACACGGATGCTTACACACATACGCAATTGATGTACACACTCGTTTTCTCAGAGGAAACAGAAAGAGCGAGTGAACAGTGAGCTTGATAAGAGTAACATGAAAGCTTGTCTGAGACACGCCTGAAAGAACAGCAGTAAAGAGCTAATATCTGAGGGAAGTGTGTGTGTGTGTGTGTGTGTGTTTAGGGTCAAGTCTACAACACAGCCTTTCTATCAACTGCATTTATGAAAGAGTGGCAGCCGCTACAGAGAGAAAATAAACGGAAAACAAGAAAGCAGAATTAGATCTGTGCATTTTCTAAAGAAAACAGGTGCTTGTTAGATGCTCTCCTACCGGTCTCCATGCATTATGAATGAATTTAAAATTATTATTTTCTTTTTTAACAAAATATAATTTATTTCTTTGAGGCAAAACTGAATTTTCAGCATCATTACTCCAGTCTACGGCGATGCTTAAGAAATATATATATTTTTATTATTATTAATGTGGAAAACTGTTCTGTCACTTAAGATTTTGCGGAAACTGTGATACTTTTTTAAAAAACAACATTTAATTGAAAAAGATTAATACTATCAATATCACTTCGATTTAATTTCATTTGACCCTGCTGAATAAACTAACACATTTCTTAAAATAAATCTTTTTCAGCCACAAATGTTTACTGTGTGGGTCATAGTAATGCATTTACATGGAATATTAAAATCATAATAATAATAATATAACGTAACGATATTTCATTATATTATAATAATTGACAAGGACGAGTAAAGCTCAACAAATTTAAAGTCTTAGAGACAGTTCGGCCAAAAATCAAACACTAATGTGGAATACAAAAGAAAAGGAGACATTATGAAAAATATCTAAATATCAAATCATGCTCATTTTTTGGTGACCTATCTCTTTATATGTGCCTTTAAATAACAGGATAGGACAGTACTTGATAATTTACGTTAATAAAGACATGCCACGCATTTATATTGTTTAAAGCTATTTTCTCTTTTTATAATTCTAAAATGAATTATTTATATAATACTTATACTGTAATTTATATAAAGCTAATGTAAATACCACTGACTTTGCCAAAAAAAGCGAAGAAAAAAGGCGACATTCGTTAACGGTAGTTAATTATTGAACACTACATTTACGTTCATGTTCACATAACTAATGTTAATAAACAAAACAGAATATTTTACTAAAGCATTAGCAAAAAACTAACGGATCTTGTTATAAACTGTTACGGAAAAAAACGTAAACTTTTTCAAACTGAGGATGTTTTTTTTTTTAAGATGTAGTTCATGTCTGAGGAGCAAATTTGTCCCGTGGCTATACTGTATGACTGGCACATGATCTCAGCGGTTCACTTCCAGTCGATCACACACACACATAAGGTCGACATATGGGCATACGTGACTTGGTTGCAGCGCGTGCCAGCTCTCCGTGACACTTGTGTGTGCGAGAGAGAGAGACAGACTGTCACACAGAGAACAGACCAGAATGAATGCGCACAATGATACTGACAGCCAAAAGAGGGCATATCTCTCTCTCCCTCACTCTTTCCGTCTGTTTGTGTCAGAGCGAATCTGTAGCTATCTGTTCCTCCAAAACACAAAAAGCACTAGCAGTTAAATCCTGCAGGAAAGGGTTAAAGTGCGGTTTAGGTTGAATTTCTTCATCTGAGCATGCGTAAGCACGATCGCCGTTTGGCACGAGTTTATGCTACAGACGATGAGACGTCTACGGATCTCAGACGGACTGCGATTCACACTAGCGCAGAGTTCACTTTAAAACCAAAGGTACTGTTAAATGCATATACAATACACGTCCTTAGACAGATTGGATATGACAGCAGAGGAAGCCCACAGCGAAATAGAAACAGACAGCATTAAGACATGTGAAACCACAGACTGCTTTTATGTGTCAGAGGGAGAGAGAGCCTGGCTTAATAAGTTGGCTTAATAAAATTCCACCAAACAGAGAGAACATACTGGAAAAAGGAAATCATTGCTCATGCTCTCGAATAATATCACGTATAAGCAGAAGAAACGAGAAGTTGTTTTTTGGTGCACTGAAAGGCTATTTACAGTGCATGGCGAAATATCTAAAAAGTAATTAAACCAGTGGAAAACCAAAAAGGTGATCAGTTACATCCCCTAAAAAAACATTTGTAAATACCACCTCTTATAAATGTATATAAATGTCAAGCTAAAATATAGATGAATTATATTATTTATAGTTACCATATACTATATATAATTTATTGAAATTCTAATATATATAATTTAATATATAATATATAATTTAATAATCTATTAATTATTCTGTTATAGATATTATTTTAATTTCATTTATAATATTAAATAGTATAGTAGTATAAGCACACTAATATTAAATTATAATATCTAATATTACATTATACACAAAAATGTACAACCACAATTTAATGTACAGTACATGTTAATATAATATTTTAACACATCTTAATTTTTAAATACATTAATCTATTATTTAATTTATTATTATATTATGCACAAACATATCTATAATTTTTATTTTATAATTGACATAATTGTCATATATAATATTAAACAATGTTCATATATAAACGCATTGATATTATAATATTAAGTAATATCCAAATATATACTGAACATTATTTGTATTTTTTTATTACACACACAAATTGAGTTTCTGTAGAAACTGTATTTTCTATCCTCTGCACACACACAAAAATAAATATGGGAATATATATACAAACGCGTAATTATATGCGTTAAAATGCTGCATAATAATAATAATAATAATAATAAAACTTTTATTCTTTTATTTTTTTATTTGTATTTTATATATACTATAAATAAATAATAATAATAATAATAATAATAAAAAAAAAAATATATATATATATATATATATATATATATATATATATATATATATATATATATATATATATATATATATATATATATAGTTTGGGAAACATGTCATCTGAGTCATGACAGAGATCTTTGAAAATGATGGCCATTATCACTTAGTACTTACTTTAGTCATCCCTCTCGAGTAGAAAGCCAAGCTGAGAGCGTTGTATTGTAGGATACACTATTCCACACAGTGTGTACCGGTGGTACTGTGTGCTGCACACTTTGGCAGATTTATTATGTCACACTGCGCACAGTGTACATGTTGCAAATTGCAAAACAGAATAAGTAGTATGGCAGTGTGCCATTCAGAACATGCCCATTGACTGTAGAGTCTTGAAATGACTCTTCAGCGCAGGTCCTTCCGCCTACAGTTTTTGAGAGAGCACTACACATGTGCCCTCTCACTGTCAGGTGGGAACTGAAAGCATATCAAGCCTTTACATTTACGGCCATTTGGAAATCCGCATTCATGACAGCAGAGGTAAAAGCACGGCACTGTAAGAAAAGATTTGAGCTCATCCATGAAAGACATGCCACCGGGGTCACTCTCTGTACTGGCCAAAGTCAAAACAACCTTCTTAAGATTTAGATTATATTATAGACTCTGCTTCAGCATATATTTCTAATTATTATTATTTTTTGGTAACTAGCTTGCTACAGTTATGTTCGTTGCTCGTTGCCTCATTTAATGCAGATGCGGTTTGCGACACCAAACGTTGTGTAAGTATCTTGCGTTTCGAAACGTGATTTACTAGAGAACTACTGAACACAGCTACCAACTGCAAACTGCTCTGGAAAGACTTTACTGGAACACTGATATTCGCCGTTTAAGAGAACCTACGCTAAAGTAAGATAGCTGGAAAAAATGATTATTTTTGGCAACCTCTGGGACATGCAGGCACATATGAAAATAAACCACTTCATGTGAGAGCCGCAGCACCATGACAGGGTTTATTTTCCCGGAGCTGTGCTGCTTGTCACAGTTCATTCCTCACATGGGGGAAAGCTGGAAAGTGGGAATATAATATTTTGAATATCAAATTGGGGCACGGTGCATTATACATATGAGTGAGCTGGTTAGGACTGTCCATGATTTTGCCATGCAAGGTATGGAATAATATACTTGTCAAAGTCCTTCGATAACACTATCACTAAACTGATCATTGCCAATCGATGCATTCGGGTTGATAAGGTTTATAGGTTAATTATAGGTTGATGAGAACATTATTCAGTCCAAGCACAGACCAAAGACAACCCTAAACATGACCCTAAAGTCTGATTTAGAGTCTAAAAGTTTAGACAAACACCGAAACTCACAATAGATAAAAGTTTGATTTAACTTAAAGAAATTATTGTATAGCAAAATATAATTATTAACATAATTATTTAGGTATCATAGATTGCTGTCATCCATTTTTTTAATTTATGCAATATAAATATCGCTCAGAAACCTATGTTTTAATTAATGCAATATAAATATCGCTCAGAAACCTATTTGACAAACATAAAAATATTTATTTTAATGGATTTTAATTTATTGTTAAACCACTGAATGAAGACATGATTAGATCAAATTTTTGATTATGCACACAAGCTGCATTTTTATTCATTCTCAAAGCCCAATAAATGTGCGGAATTTATTTACTTCCCCAATATACAATGAACGTTGTCATAAATATCATAAATATTGAATGATACAGAAAATAATATTACAATATGGCCATATTGCCCATCCCTAGCTCATACTACAATAAGTGAAATAATTACACAGCCAGATCAAATGTATTTGTCTAGCAATTTTCATAATTATTTCAAATCAACAGAAAATCATGATGTTAATGTTTACGATATTTATATATCTTAAAGCTGCCATTTATAAGAGTACGCTATATGCTAGATGTATACAGATAAAGTTAGATATGATATATATCCAAGTTTATACACTAAGCTGTGTGTTAACGTCATTCACAGCACAATTTGTGATGACAGATTTTGATTTTGATGGTTCTGACTGTGATTCATAGTACACTCACATATACTGTGTATTTCACTATGAAATAGTTTTCACTATAGTGTATAGTTAAATAATAAAACACAAGTGGGTTATCTGAGTAGTGATGATTTAAGGCCACTAACCAGGGAAATCTTTGGTTTAAGCAACATTTCTCATCATTTAGCCTCCTCGTGAGTTTTTTTCTTCTGTTGAGCACAAATGAGGATCCTTTGAACTACACTGGTTGATGGAAACCATTGACTTCCATATCATAGCAACCGTTTAGTTTCCATTGTTCTTGAGACCATAGCATCCAACATTCTTCAAAATATCTTCTTTGTGTTTAACAGAACAACAGAAGAAATGTGTAAACGATGGCAGGAAAAGGAAGTGATTCCTAAACCTGACATTTTTTAGGTAAACTGATGCACCTCGAAGCTGCATCAAAGTTGCGTAAAACAATTAATTTCTTAAGAAATCGTTAGCGTTATTTGTTCACAAAAATTGTATGCAGCTAAAATGCTTTGACCGTACAAATTCTCGCCAGCAAGCAGACCAAATTAAACCAGAGAGGAAGACAACAGAGAGAGGCTGCATGTGATGTGATAGTAGGATGATGCTTGAACTCCAAGCCCTGCTGGAACCCAACGCACACGCCGTCAACCAATCAGATCGTCCGATCTCCTCCAGCCTTCCATCAAGGGTTGCGCTCTGAAGGTCAGCTGACTTGCTCTTTCTCACTAACACACACACACACACACACACTTACTCCTCCGTTCGCATGCATACACACACTCTCTCACCCCATCTTTCACACACTTCCCTCCCCTCCCCCTCGACTTGGTTTTTTGCCCTCTAGAAACGAACGGATCGCTCATGTCTGCTTTAACAAGTGCTGTTATTCAGCTTGTGCTATTTGAAGCACTCAAATCAAACGGTGTCACACAGACCTGACTGCACATATAGAAATGCGATTAATCGTAACAGTCGAGCAGAAAATATATAATCATCATAGTTCGCACCTGTTTATTATTATTATGCGATTTCATTTTTAAGACAGAAACACCTCTATCTGTGCGTGAGATCAGTGTGATATCTGCAGCACGCAGCTGTCACCATGGTAACCGCTCTTGAGCGAGAGAGAGAGAGAGAGAGAGAGAGAGAGAGAGAGAGGGGGAGAGAGAGACATAGACAGAATAATCACACAATTAAACAATTAAAGGAGCAGCTAAAACGTTCTCCAGCGGACACTGGTACTGCAGCTCCATCCATCCCACAGTTAAAAGGAACAATGAGTGTAACTGTGACCTCTGACACCAACATCGCTCGGCGAACAGCTTTCTGGTCTCTCCGTGTCTCCCGCCACCTCTCCAGGGTGGAGGAAATAAGAGTTCGCTACTCGATATCACCGGCAGCACAATTTCGCTCAAGAGCCCTTGTGACTGCAAGTTTGAACGCACACGCACAAATATACACACACCTCATTCATTAGCGTTACAAAATCCATCCATATATTCACACTCTCGCTTTCTATTTCCAGTTTTACTACGTAGAAAACGCCAGAGCGGCCCGTATCTCGCTGCAAAACACCCTTTAATATGTATGCGTGTGTGTATCTGTGTCAAAGAATTACAGTGTTACATTCATTTTTTAGAGAAAAACAACACCGACCGAATCAGACACCGGAAATGTCTTTTTCTTTGCAGCTTTTCAAAAAGCTTTGCGATAATTACGACAGTAATTTTAATGCTGGTTAATGCAATGCATTTTACAGGAAGAGCAAATAGTAAATAGGTAAAGGATTAGAAAAAGGAAAGAGGCTGAACTTGTTTTGTGTTTCCTTTGTAAAATCGGATTGGGTCCCAATACAGGCTATATTTGTGAAAACTACTAATTCATAAAGACATAAAAAAATATATAAACAAATAAATAAAAACACAAGTAAGGCAGTGTGTCACTTGGCAGAAACTATGCAAGACGTTATGTTCAAAGGTTTGCAGTTGGAAAGAAAATAACGCATTTATCTGATCAAAAATATAGTAAAAATTTTGACCAAATTCTGAAATATTGTTACAATTTACAGTAACTATTTCTTATTTGGATATATTTAAAAAATATTATTAATTCCTCTGTCGCATGATCCTTCAGAAATCATTCTAATATGCTGGTTTGCTGCTTCAAAGCATTTCTTCTTCCCAACAACTGTTAAAAATGTTAAATATAAATCTTTCGTAACATGATATGATACTTTAAATTAATATAGAAAGTACCACTATATAGACACATTCAATATTATCTTACGGCAGTAAGAGAACAGATACCTGTAGTAACTGTTGTGTTTTGATGGAAACTATAGGACCTATTTTTGTACGGCACTGTAAGATGAGGTACAGCGTGTGCTTTACACATGGGATCTATACTCCATAACACACTGAATCCCGATGGAGCCCGCAGAGAAAAACCAGCTGCTAATTAAAAAAAAAAAAAAAAAAAGTTGACACAGCAGGTCTATCAGAGCCAAACGAGAAGAGCTTACATTAGCATCACCTCCGCAACATGAGCACCTCATCACAGCACATTAACACTACCTGAGTTTAAGACACTCGTGCAAACTATGTTTTACATCTTCTGAATCACTAAGGCCTGAAAAATACTTAAACATTTAAGCGCACGAACACAAACATAAACTGTACATGCTCAAATACATTTCGGAAAAAAGTGTGAGACTGCACTTCCATGTATTGTAGAAAGGGCTGCCAAATAGTCAGCTTTACTTATTTATAGTTAAAACACATCCAGTTTAATGGCGCAGACATTTAAAAGTAACTCTATCGCCCCCTTCAATACGGAGGTCTGTTACCATTACAGTAATCAGACCTCTAACAAATGGAAAAAGAGCTAGTAAACAGCATTTTATTCCAGCCAACAAACGCCTACAAAAGGAGACCCACATGCAATGCGGCTAACCAGTTCATTTTGTTTCTAAATTTGTGTTTTTGTTTTCTTTCGGACTGTATTTCAAAATATCATGTTGCTGAAGCATTTTCCAGTGCATTTTCGACATGCTTGCGTGCTTGTGTACGGCGCAATCACTATATATGCTATATTCTAATGGTTTAATTTGATTTATAATTGAATTTAAACTACTTCATAAAACAGTTTAATAATTTTGTAGCTTGCTGCTAACTTTCTGCTTGCTGTTTTAATGCTGATTTAATATAAAAGTACCATCAGTTGTGGTAATCAGATAAAAGCACGTCACGTTTGAAATGAAATGAAATTAAATCAGATAAAACATTCCAAATTCCTTGTCGGCAAACAAAGTGCTGCGCAAAAGAGGTTAAAATTAAAATAGAAATGAAAATTGCTTAAAGAGAACTGAAGTCAGATTTGTAAATACGCCGTACGGTACAGTAAAATGTATTTCTGTCATAATTTCTTCAAGTTAAAACAAAGTTTTATAATAAGGGATTGTCGTGAAGACCTTTCAAAGGAAATGGAGAAAGGCTGGTAAAGTGGAGATGATATTCACGTGTCCTCATACACTGAATGCTGAAATATGAGCATTAGATGAAACCGAGCCGCTCATTCACACAGAGACAAGCACGCTTCACATTTAAAAAGACACTATAGTCCACACTGCAGCTCTACTTTCCATTCATTCATTCAAAATATTCCAAATTCAGTGACATTCCTCCGTGTGCAAACTGTCGGAAATCTGAATTTCTGTTCACATTTTCCACTTAAATGCAGTACGGCATGTTTAAAAGACCAAACAGAGCGCAGAGATCACAAAAAGCCTCTTTTTTTTTTTAAAAAGTTGGAAGTTGTTACTAAAAAAACGAAACTAAAAATTCAACAGAAAAAGAATAGGGATGCAGGCTTTGCAGTGTGAACTAACTAAAGCGCGGTGTGCTTATTAAAACACAAGCGCTAAAAATATCAGAAAATCTAGAACTCACTAATTGACTAGCTGAGCATCGTGACCCATCCCTAGTTAATATGGCCGCCGTAAAAAAAATAAATAAAATAAAAATACACAGCCGCGGCATGTGTGCGAAACGGGCCCTATTGTGATTGTCTCAGAAATGAGCTCGGCTGAGTCGACCTGCTTACCTGAGTCAATGTGTTTCTATCGGTTCATTTCAATTAGACATTCCTGACACATCTCTCAGAGCTGAGGATAGCGTGAATGAGGGCTGAGCGAGAGAGAGAGAGAGCAAAGTGAAAAGGAGAGAGAGAGAGAGAGAGAGAGAGAGAGAGAGAGAGAGAGAGAGATGGGCACAGTAGGTGATGAATAGTTGATGAGATGCTCGCAGGCAGAGCAGAAAGGGGAAAGCTATTCTCTTTTACTCTCCCTCCTCCCTCTCTTTCTCTCTTTTTCTGGTGTGCAGGCCCCCTCCCCCTTCAGTGCATCTGGTTTTCTCTTTCTACCACTCTCATTTGCTTACCTTCTCCCCTGTTCCACTCGTTTTTCCGCAATAGCATCTCTCCCGCGCTCCCTTGCTCTGTTCCAGTAATATCTCATCTCCTACTTTCCCACAGATTTGCGATATCAGGAGAGTAATGGCTATAGAACAAAATATATATATATATATATATATATATATATATATATATATATATATATATATATATTACTTTTAGTTTCATTTCACGTGCACTTGGGCTGAATTCGTGACAGATCCATCTGATTTCTGTCTCTCTGAATGACAGCAGGAGGCGCTGTGCGAACGGAGAGACGGACGGGTTCTTGTGTCTTGTGCGCATACAGTGGGGTCTGAAAGTCTGAGAGCTTCTTGAGCGGTGTCATTAAAGCAGAAAAAAACGTTTTTAATCTTCGCTAAAAAAAATCGTCGTGTGTTTCATTTGCAGCATTTAATGTTGTGCAATATACAAAACATCTAGAAAAGGAGGTTATTTTTATTAAAATAATTAGTTTGTCATTTAAATATATATATATATATATATATATATATATATATATATATATATATATATATATATATATATATATATATATATGTTCTTATGTTAATTATTTTTATTTAATGTCTTGATTTTAATCTGCATTTTGCAGATTTCTACATTGGCAAAATGGCAATGTACAAAATACTAAGAAAGTAATAAAAAATTAGCTAATTCTGTCTTCTACCCTTTTTTTTTAGCTTTTTTTAAATGATACTCAAATTCACATGCTGATGCTCTGTTTTGAAATGAAATGCAATGTAAATCATAATATTAAATTTTTCTTATTTAAAAAACAGAAATAACATAATAAGCATAACGTAATACAAAAACCGTATTTTTAGCCAAACTCTCACATGGATATTGCGCAAAGAAAAAAAGTTATTTCAATTAAATGCATTAAAACGAAAGATCAATGTACTAGAAAATTCATATAATGAAAAAAAGTGTCATTTAATTTTATTTAAATTTTGACTCAAGATCTAATGTTGGTCATTTAATAAGCAAATAAACGAATGACACTATTTCCACCATACACCTGGACCTCACTGTACCACATGACCCAAACAGGAAGTCTTTAACAGCACATATATAATTGCATTCCAGCACGATCACCAAAAACAAATCGGCGTCACAGATTGCGTAGCAAGCGCCCATATACCAAACTAAAGTCACTGGACTACCGACGAAGTTTTTGAGCGTGTGTCAAGGCCAAGGGACAGAAGATAAACTAAGTGCTGTTCAATAATTCAGTGACTGGGTAAACCTTAACTGTCCTTCTGCAGCTTAAAGGACGCTCGCTGTCTCTATAAGCTCCTTATGAAGCTCCATAGCTCCTCTAACACCACTTCATAAAGCATCTACACGTCAGATTAAAAAGTTCCGGCTTCCTCTATATGGGCTGCTCTCCCCCGGTGGGAGATTTGCTTGCATTACCATAATCTGACCAGGAGGTGGGGCTGTTTCTGTGACGCCGCCTGTGATGTTCTGCATGTCTTCATGGCTTCAGGGGTTGTGCAGGAATGTTTAACAGACTGCAGTGAGGGAAAAGCGATAATGTCGAGAGCCTAAATGCGCCACTGTTTGCGGCGGAACGCTAAAACAATGCACAATCAATACGTTCATTAATTTTTCCCATTCCGTATCCGAGCGCCTTTGATACGGGCTGCTTTTTATCTGGAACGCGCCGGCTCGACTGCCCTCGGCTTTCTGTTCTCTGTGTGTTTGAAAGAGCACATGGAGAAGTTACTGTGAAATATAAATCAGAGGCAAATGAGAGAAAAAGGAACACGGTCAGCTAAAACTCTGCACTCTAGACTGCAGCCTGCATAATTCATACGAGCTCCAGATCTCTCGCTCTCTCTTTCTCTCATCGGCACTGACACACACACTTTCTCAATCCTCTTCCTCTCCTGCAAGCACGTTCAAACTCACAGATTGTGTGTGCGCCTCTCGCTCTCCGCTGCAGGGTTCAAGGTATGGTCACTCTGATCAGTCACGTTTAGTTCAGTCACACTGGACTAGATGTTCACTCGAACCCTGTCTGTCGGGTTTCTACATCTGCCACGTCTTTCAGTCTCAGAGCTGGATTGTATTTCCGAGCGCGCCGGTCTCTGTGGATCAAGACTGCTCTCATTTTCTTTCTAACAAACAGCAACACTCGCTATGTGACAGGCTTCGGCGATGCACATTTTCCTAAAGGTATGCATTAAGCTTTTAGCTTTTACTGGGTAAAAAGGATTTCAAATCCTTTTAAAAATCACCTGACCTCCTTCACATGCACAATTTCTGTATCACTCTTTTTTCCTCTCTCCCCAAACTTTTTAGAGTAAACAAAGCCATTTTCCATTCATTCACAAGTCAGCTCATTCATATCGGCTCAGCGGCACATACAGTGAGCCAATTTCTTGTATATAATAGTTCAGCACAGAATTGATATTTATATATACATTTATCACTCTAAAAACACCTGATTATATTTGCATACGCAACCTGTATTTTAATACTTCCATATGCATTACATTACTTACTTTAATGTATACATATATTATATTATATTATGTTAACAAGGGGATATTTGCACAGAGGGGAAGCGGGCATATATACATTAAATGCATTATAAACCGCACTACACATTTTGTCTGTGTATCTCAAGATACGCAGTGTTTCCTAACTGTTTGTAAAGAACAGGACAGCAAAAAACAGAAAGTCCTCCTCATAATATAATTTCAGGGTAACATTATTACCAATTCAATAATACGCCATTAGACTAAAAGAAAAGACACGCAGGAATTAAAGAGAGAGAACACTTAAGGCTCTGTCTCTGGATGCTGGAGTCATTCCAGCAAAAACTCATCATTTGTGCGTACATGTCAGCTGGAGCAGGAAATCACAATGAAAAAAGTGAAAATGCTGAGGCTGATATCTCAAACAAATCGGGTGCCACGTAAAAACACTTTTAATTTTAACCACACCTCCTTTGAAGGTCAACCGAAAACCATTAACTCGTTTACAAGGCAGCTGCAAGCCATTTGATGAAATAAAGCGTATCTCCTCACTAAAACGCCTCTGTCGTTTCAGAGAGTCCCGCTGTTCTCAAAGCACACCGAGACATGCTCGTTTCCAATTCATAAAATGTAAATATAATACAACGAAAACATCATTAAGCCATGTTAAATTAAATCACGTGCATGTACGTGCAAAAACATTTAGCGATATGTCAGATTGTAATAGAGAAGCGACTGTGAAGCCAGAGCTTATCTGCATCTGAATGGGAATCCCTTTCTGTAGGGGCCTTGCCGCTGCCACCTGATCCTCAACCAACCACAAGCAGCAGATTTCCAGTTTCCCATCACGTGGTTTCCCCAATGCCAGCCCAAAGCTAACTGATATGCTGCTGTCCGCATTATTTTACGCACAATTCAGAGCCGTGAAACTTCGCGTACCACCAATGCCCAAGACGTATCTGATGCTTCTCGTCATACATACGCTTACACGAGAAGGTTAGAGATCTGCATGAATCACGGCACATCATGCTGCATTATGAGAAATCACGTGTTTGGATGAACACGGACAACTCTTAGCCTGAAGATTCATGTACATTGCTTCATATTGATTGAACTCCATTGCCTGAGAGTACAGAATAATTGGTAATTTAATGCATGTCAAGCTGATGGTTGTGGCAAACTGTTTTCACATTTATTAGAAGCAATTCATTTAATACTATTTGTATTTAGTAGTAGTAACTATTTGTAACATTACTTATTTCTATTCTACTAAACTCAACAGTATTAATATTAATTATTTTTTTATTAATATTCTCTGTGCTGATCTTAAAGGTTGAGATATTAACTAATCATTTTAAACAAATATGCATCCCATTTGTTACTGGTTCCTGGTTCAGGGTAGTAGCTATTTATTTAGTCTATTAATAATTAGTCTTAGTACAGTTTTCTTAAGACTAGACATCGGGGGAAAAGGCTGGTGTAAGATTTGCTTTAAAACAATTTTCACTCAAAAAACTGGCGGTAAATTTCAAAGCAAGGAATTTGTATAAAAATGTGACATTTTGTAGTGTAGTACTGATTCATTAGTGCGTATTGGAATTTTTAAACGGAAAACGCAAGTAACTTGACGTGATACAAGTAAAACATGCAATTCTAATTCTAACTAATGAGATGGAAAAGACACAGTGAACTAATGGGATATATAAAAATAATACTCATTTGCAAAACCGGATGGTTAATGAAAACTGGAATACATACCAGTTTAAAACAGATGCTTCATATCTTAAACCAGAGACCCTCATACAAAATAATAGTAAAATGCATCACCAGTGAGAATGATACAATATCTGTCACCACTGGGACGGCGCAAATCAAAGACAAAGCTAGAATTGAATAGATACTGGTCACTGGTCAAATAAAAAATAAAATTAAAAGAAACAGTAAATTAAACACAAAATTATATAATATAAAAATAAACTTATATAATATTTTCTTGTAAAACATATTCAGAAGATCTCCAAAATAGGCCTATATATATATATACACACACACACACACACACATATATATATACACATATACACACACACACACACACATATATATGTAGAAGGTAGACAGATAGATATAGACGTATATAGTTTTTTTTGCAATGTAACAGTACAGAAACGTATTTCTAGCATCTTTCAACTAGTGAAAGTGAGAAACTCATTAGTCACTATTAGTAATTAGTTCTCGCTGATTTAACGGAATAAATGTTTAAGCGGCTTGCCACAGATGTGGTCAATGCCTCTCTCACTGCTTGTATGCTTGTGTGTGTGTGTGTGTGTGTGTGTGTGTGTGTGTGTGTGTGTGTGTGTGTGTGTGTACTGGTGTACACCTAAATGTTTATAACGGTGATTAGAACAATACTGCAGAGACGCCCAAACACAAGCGACCCATCTTCCCGTTCTCCCAGAGCAAAATGCAACGTTGTGCTGCTCTCCGAGAACGAGCCGTTTATTCGTTAACAATGAAGCGCCACAGCCGCCACAGTCACAGTGAATAAACTTACCGCAGTCTTCACACAATATGCTCTCCACATCTTTCTTGAGGGTCTTCTCGGCGCTGTCCAGAGGAGCAAACGACGCTTTGAATACTAAAGGCTCCTCCGTAGGGTCCATGAAAAAGATATATCTGTGGTGCTTCTCCACCGCCACGCACGGAGCCTCGGAGCCGAATTCCCCGACGGTGACGAGCTGCTCGCGCTCCAGCCCGCCGCTGTTCACCGGCCACACGTCCAGCACTTTGACATTCACACTGTAGGGCTCCACGGAGACGTTCTCGGGAAGCGAGCTCACCTCGCCTTCGATCACCACGGCCGATCGGTAAGCCTGGTCCTGCAGAGAATCCAAACTCGGGGCGTAGCAGGCGAAGGAGACCCCGATGACGAGCATGGAGAAATGCACCGGATCAAGCCTCCTCATGCCGTCTGCTGTGGCTCAGGGGCGGCCGGCGGCGCTGCTGCAGTGCTCTCGGGGCAGAAGGTGCTGGGGGACTGAGTGCGAATGGGCTTGCGCAAGTGTCCATGCCATCTGCGTGTGCCGCTTTCCCCATGCACTTGGTGATGGGGAAACACCAGCCGCTGAGGAACCGGAATCAGCCCCGGTCACTGCTGGGCTGCTGCATTCTCCTTCAAAGCACAATCCCCAAACTCAATAAGCATGCATGCATAAATGACGCTCCTTTGCTGCAAGACGCTCCTCGCGCACACACTCCCTCTCTCTTTCTTTCTCTCTCTCACTATCTCTCTCTCGCTCTCTCTCTCTCTCTCTCTCTCTCTCTATCTCTCTCGCTCTCTCTCTCTATGTAGCTAGCTATCTATCTATCCAGCCAATGTCATCATCGCCATCATCAACATCGCGCGGACGGGCAGAAAGACGCCTCGCTCGTGCACACGAAAGCGGCGGAGATGCGAAAAAGCTCCAAAGACGCGCTCCGCCGCGCAAACGACGCGCCGCTTGCTCTGCTAGGCGATGCAACAAGCGCGCGCCCTCCGCTCAGCAGGTTTTGACGTGAGCAGATCTCAGCCGTCTGCTGGAAGTTCTGGCGCAAACGTGCGATAATGACACGGAAGCGTCCGACCGACCGACCGACCGGCCAGCCGTAGAGAGAAATCCCTCGAAAGCGGGCGACCCGCCGGCGTAAATGCGCGTAAATTGTGTTAATACGCCGCGCGGCGTAAACTAATAGAGAAACGGCAGTCGGGCCACCGCGGCAGACCGCTGACGCGATGACTAACGCTGCGAAAAGCAGCTGGAAATGCAATCGATGCCTGGCGAAAAGTGCGTTTGCCGTGATTTTCTACTCGAGAACAATCCGCATTCAGGTCACATTCACCATTTTGCCCCAAAAAGCGATCCGCCACGCGCCAAGAAGACAGATACACAGCAAACCACCGAGCATCCTATCAGCCATATTTACCCCGGCAACAGGTCCTGCGGGTATTTGCCATGTACCCAGGGCTCTATAATGAGAGGAGGGGACCGGTCATTGCGCCTTCGTGACAAGTCAAACTAAATGAGCAGAGTGATTCGCCACGGTCTGGAGGATTGTTTAGTGCACGGTTAGGACTGGGTTTTTAACTTGAACATTAGGGTTACATCATGCGTAAATGCGTCGCGGGAGAACGAATGTGCCGCTGCCGTCCTGTCCTGAGGCTGCTGTAGGGCGACATCTGCAGTCACAGCGCGACTGTGTAACGCTACGGAGAAATGCGCTGAGGACACCTGTCTCGCTCCACAACCTCGTCGATACCGTTTTCGCGTTTGCTTTGCTGGGTCAATAACCAACAAGAACGTGCCAGGCGATAAAAAAAATTCAGTTTAAATCACAGGCGCCGAGTTCTTTCGATGTAACCTCTGCGTTCACATTCGTTTAAAAAAAGAAAAAAAACGTACTATTTTCGCCTGATAAAATATTTAACGACGGCCATTATACAATTAAAAAGTAGCCTGCTTCATTACTATTTTCAAAAACTTTTTATTTTTAATCTTTAATCTCTGAAATATAGCATTATTTAATTGCATATATATTAAGAATTTGTATTATATGTTCATTACATGTATTAATTATTATTATAATAATATAATTATATATTGTAATTTTATTCATTATTATTTATTAAAAACATTCGCTATCTTTGAGTCATCATTGAGCTCAATAAACGTTAAAGAGTCAAAATAACTTCCCAAAACCGGAGGAAAACTGTCTGAAAATGATCAGAAATTGTTTTTATCTTGTCTTCAGAATATTATCAATATTTGAACACTTTTGACTGATAAAGGAAAGGCAACTGCATAACCAGCTTGCGGGAGCCACTGTTGTCACGTGACAAGAAAATCAACACAAAGGACCCTCATCATGCAACTTAAAATAATGTAAATGTAAAATAAGTTTGAAAACATCGCTATTTCTAAAATTAAAGTGATAAAAATTATTTTAAAATATAAAGAAGCAACATCAGTTCCGATATGACTTTTTTTGAGAATGTGTTTTAGAAAAGACTGATCCTATTAACAGTTGCCTAATAAATGGACACACACATACTGTACAAGTCTTAGGCTACTAGTATTCTCAAACCTCTTTTACTGCAGTGTGTCAGTGGGGAATATCAGGTCTTGCTATTAATTGTAATAACCCAATGATATTTCGGTTTGCACAAGACGTCCGAGAGCATCCAGTGCTCCACACAGAGATATAATCACTATCCAGTAGATCTCTTGAAGCATTCTGAAGGCATTCCCACAGTTCTTCTGGATTTAGTCTGGGGTTTTTTTTCTTCTCATTCCTCATGTAATCCTTACTGGATTATTACAATTAATGGCAAAAGTTTGGAAAAGTAACCTGATATTTCCAACTGACACACTACAGCAAAAAACAACAAGCTTATTTTATTTTTTAAATTAAAGACTTAACTGGCCTAAGACTTTTACACAGTACTGTGAGTGCACTGGTTTGGCAGGTTTACTTAGATCACAAATTTTGTATGACAGGCAATATATTACAATATATTGCATTGCAATGTTAATGTGGTTCCTGGGGAAACTGCATACGTCCCCGTGTTTTTTTTTTTTGAAAATATGTTTAGGTTACGGTCGGTGTAGGATGATACAGACACCCCCACACACATATACGGGCATCATACAACTTCTACTCTTGTTTGTATCCCTCCTCAATACATTTAACGAGCGACACACTCAGAATTGATTCATTCATTCATAATGTCTCTGCTGTGGGCGCGGCGCGGTCGCTGTCCGTGGTGCTGAACATTAGCCCATATCACTAACATCACCAAGACCTATCTCTGTGATTACGTATTTTTACGTCTTATTCGTTTTAATCTAGTTGAACGGCCACTTTTTGTTTATGTTTTTTCAAATGCGCGTACTCGCACAGATGTTGTAACGAGATAAATGCATCTAAAACGTCTAAACGTAAAATAAAACACCGTCGTGAAGACATGCAGTAGTCCAGTCTTTCGAGTTTCCCTTTCGAGTTTCACACACTTATTAAACACTTTCGCGCGAGTCGTGGTGATAGGAGAGATAATCTACATCCGGTGATGAACACGGACAAAAAAGGGTCTAAAAACTCCCAAAGGAGAGCAAAAAAAAGATGCAAAAGACTTAACGTCGAAGTTTACTGCTTCATGCGCAATAATAACGCGGATGTGACTTTTACCAACACACTACTGCTCTGAAGAATCTCACGGACCGCAGAAATAGAGCCCCTACACCAGACGGAGACTTCAAGATGTGCTTAAAAATGCGCAACGCATGTAAGAACCCATTGCGCGTGGAGAAGTTGGTGCTTCAGGGCGGTAGAAACATCCTGACAAACAATCTAATCTTTGACATGCAACTTTAACGATTGGGAGTCTGCTACAAAAAAGGAAATTTTAACAGAACCAGGTTTGCAGGGTACATCACAATCCAAATGTCAAAACCTGTTTGTAGTAACTATTTGAAAACTGACCATTTGCATATAAAGTTTTTAATGCTGTTCTTTGCAAAATCATATTAAGATGTTGGCATACGTTTGGATCCTTTGCATAGGCTATAAATCTTCAGTTGTTTTTAAGACAATCCAGTGGTGGCATACTTATAAGAATAATATAATATGCTTTCGATCATATCAGAATGTAATTTAAGCAATTGTAAGCTTCTGGTATGTTTTGTTTGTTGTCTTTTTGCGGGTTATTTGATCTAAATTAAGGCTGGTAGCGGAGATTGCGTCTCCTCCTTCAGGAAGCGTCTCTGGCTGCAGATCTCGCGAGAGTTACGCGGTCGCTCGGCAGCAGTCGCTTTTGCAGCAGGGCTGAGGGAGACGGAGAGAGAAGGTAAGCGGGGAGGCTGCATCATGGCGGACAGAGATAGTGGAAGCGAGCACGGTGGATTCGCCACAGGCCCCGGCCCGGTGCACCCGGGCGCCGCGTCGCGGCTCCAGCACGACACGGAGGAGCTCGCCTCGAAGCGGGTGGACATCCAGAACAAACGCTTCTATCTGGACGTGAAGCAGAACGCCAAAGGCCGCTTTCTGAAGATAGCAGAGGTCGGGGCCGGGGGAAACAAGAGCCGCCTGACTCTCTCCATGTCCGTCGCCGTGGAGTTCCGCGACTACCTCGGAGACTTCATCGAGCACTACGCCCAGCTGGGCCCCAGCAACCCCGACACGGTGCAGGACGAGCCGAGGAGGGCGCTTAAGAGCGAGTTCCTGGTGCGCGAGAATCGGAAGTACTACATGGATCTGAAGGAGAACCAGAGGGGGCGGTTTCTCCGGATCCGGCAGACCGTCAACCGCGGGCCCGGCCTGGGAGCCTCGCAAGGCCAGACCATCGCGCTTCCCGCACAGGGACTCATCGAGTTCCGCGACGCGCTGGCCAAGCTCATCGACGACTTCGGCGTGGACGAGGACCCCGCGGAGCTGCCCGAGGGCACGTCGCTCACGGTGGACAACAAGCGCTTCTTCTTCGACGTGGGCTCCAACAAGTACGGCGTCTTCATGCGGGTCAGCGAGGTGAAGCCCACGTACCGCAACTCCATCACGGTGCCCTGCAAAGTGTGGTCCAAATTCGGCGCGACCTTCTGCAAGTACGCGGACGAGATGAAGAAGATCCAGGAGCGGAGCCGGGAGCGGAGGGCGCGTGAGATGCTACCGGAGGGCCTGCACGGGGACGACGGGGACGAGGACTAACGCGTACGTGTGCGCGCGGAACGAATGACATGATAATCAGACGTTACTGTAATGTGGGATCGATCTACACACACACACAACCCTCACAGACTCAAACAGTTGCATCTCTTCACTCATCGCCGGAAGTTACCCACTTACCCACCATTTAACAGTAAGACGCTGCTATCGACAACATGATGTATGAACCGTGTCCAGGATGGTGCAGGAGTGTGTGTATATCCCTCTTTACCCACGTGTGTGACACATCCAAGCTCTGGTGCGCTGCAAAAACCCACTTGTTTTTCGGTACAAACACCTGAACGTCCTTTTAATTATTTTCAGAAAAATCCAAATGTTTTTATTCGGACGACTCGTGACAAACGGCACACGGTGTCAATACTGGAAATAAAATAAAAAGCATGCCTAGTTAACGGTAAAATGACACTTTATACACGAGTGGGGTCAGCTGCAATGCGATTCAACGCGCTTTCTGAACGCTTCAGCGCTGTGACACCTGTCAATCACGTCGCCAGCAGCCGCTTCGTGCGTGTGAAAACCGACGGCCTAATGCGTTTCACAGATTTTAAAATGTACTTTTCTCGGTTTAAAAAGTACAAAACGGCGCGAGAACGCTGCTGATATTCAGCATGCACGTTGGGGGTTTTTAACGAGAGCGTGCAAAGCTTATCGGAGCGACCGACCCCCGCTTTTACAGGTCGTTTTAAAGATGCCGCGTGTTTGACCGGAAAACAAGACGGGCGGCTTTTGCAGCGCAATACTATTTCCAAAGGTGCGAATTGGAAAAAAGAGGAAGAAACGTATAATTAGTGCTCACTTTTGACTTCCAGCACAAAAGCTATCATTTGGGAACCGTTTGAACCAAAGGTTCAACATGCAAACGAACATCAGAAGTGAAGGAAGGAGTGCTGTGAATATTTAAACATGCACTATTGTTAGATTATCCAATTTATATGAATGGATGTCACCCCCTTCTGGTTCGACTTAAAAGGTGCGCTTGGTCACCCCCCATCATTTAATGGTTTTTCGCTGGAGAGATCACGTGACTAGCCACTTGACGACGTAAACCCGACGTCATTAGTCGCTTTAATTCGCAAAATGAGTTTAGAAGAAGCTTCCTGTCTCGCGTAAACCAAAACTGACCAAGCGCACCTCGAAACGCATACAAGGAAATCTAGATATGTCGTTTACTCGTTTGCCTTTTAACTCTATACACGAAGCAAGCGAGATTGTTTGTTTGCACGCGTCATGCAATGTGTGCTTCGGTAGCCGCACAGCGAAGGCATTGCTAAAACAACCGGTCGACGTTTGTTCCTGTTAAATACGAACCCTGTCGCACCATTGCCCACTGACATTTGGGCAGACGGTTTCATTGAAGTGCTAACTTAGATATACAAACTATGATTTTGTGAATCAGATGTACTTAGATCCTTATGAAATTGCCCACGTTTTCTGTGGGAATTTTTCTTTATTTTGTTTTTGGGGATGGGGCGGAGGGAGAGGGGGCGGGTACTCAAGAAGGAGCTGTCCACTAGTGCGAGTTGCGTTAATATCTGCGCGGAGCATCCTCTACAACGTCAAAAAAACAACTCTGGTGCCTTATATTCTCCACACGTTTACATGCTTTACGTGTTCGATCATTTTCTTTCCGATCGCTGTTTGTCTTTCTTTGTCGTTCGGGGTCACAACGGCGTAGTTGCTGTACCACTCGTGGAGCTTCTTCGATGACTTCTTCGACAAGCCGATCAAAACAAACAAATAAAAAGAGGCACGCGGGCTCTCGGCCCTCCACGTTGCTGGGAAAAGAACGATGATGTCGTAAATCAAACAGCACTGACGTAAACATGGACGTGCTGCGTTCACGTCGAATCAGAATTACTTGGTTTCCCGTGGCGGTGCTCAAACGCAAAACAGATCCATGTGCGGTTTTTGTCCTTGATCCCAGCCTTTGCGAAATTGTAAAAAAAAATATATAATTTTTTTTGTTGTTTGTCAGAAACGCAGGTAATTCTGGCGCGATGTGAACGCAGTAGTAGTCACCTAAAGGCGGTGGAGGTCTGCTCCTCATGCTCTGTGTAAAAAAAAAATATATATATATATAAATTAACTAAAAAAGTAACAGGTTTTAAAAAAAAAAAAAAAAAAAAGAAAAGCTGCGTGTAAAAAACAAAAAACAAAACAAAAAAAACAGCGTGATAAGGTTGTACGTATGTTTCTTGCTACAGCCCAGCATTATGCTAATGTAGGCCTATATTAGTAGACTTACGGCCGAGGCAGTAGCCTGTATGATTTTTTTGTATGGTGCTAATATCCCCGTTTGTGGGATTTACTTCTGCCGGTCTTATCAGTTGCTGAATTCGTTGTCAACCTCGTCACATCGCACCTTGAGATTTTACTTTTCTCACTAAAGTTACAGTGCTAACATTTCAGTATCGTGTGCAATATATTGTAGGCTGCGTGCCAATGGCGGCGTTACCCAAAATTCAGTCCCGCTTGCAGGGTCACGTCCCCCTTTCGGACCCCCAAAGCAAAACTATTTCCTAAAATATCATGGGATAATGGGTACTGTATTCAATGCCTGATTGGAAATCCTACAAAATCGCTGAAAGACAGTGTGATGACTATAAAAAGTCATCAGAGCTACACATGGTCACGTTAAACCTTTGCCGTTCTGTTTTTTTCAATCCAGTCATATTGAATCAAACTATGAATGTTAACGCTACAAAGCATTACCAGAAGTAGTACTTTGAGTATCTAGAAAACAATAATGCAATGTTTTTGAAAAGGCGTTACTGATAGCTACCTCTTGGGGTCCGAGGTGGATCGGATTCTGCGGGGACGATTGAATCTTGCATGACGTCGACATTTTGTGTGTGTGGATATTTGTCCCCTGCAACGGCGAAAAAAAAAAAACGTACGCTAGAGGCTCGCTCTAGACGAAACGCGCCTCTGCGTATTAAACTAACCTTTTTGACTGCCCAAGTCAAAGTCAAGGGTTTATTCTACTAACTAAACCAGTCACCACAAACAGGGACCATCTGAAAGCTCGGCAAATCTACTCTCCGCCAATCAGACGCAATCCTGTGTGACCTAAAAAATATAGCGACCTAGTCACTTAAAAAGCTTCTCGGTGGTTGGAGTAGTTCATTAACTCAGTTGCTAATATATATGTATTTTTTTTAGCCAATGTTAAATGCACAATGCTTCAGTTAGAGATATTCATAACTATTTATTTGATAAAATATATGAATGTTGTTAGAAAAAAAGATAAAGACTTTTTTTCTCGAACCCTCTCACAACATAAGCCAGCTCACTAGTGTTGCAGTGAAAAAGCCTGTTCCTGTCAGACCCAGACGTCACAACTACTTGGATACGTGGGGTTTTGTAAAAACGAGACCTTTATATGTACTAAAGCCACCAGCCTACGGACAGTTTTGGGGGTTTCTAGCCACAGACTCCCATGCTAAAGGCCCATTTCGTGCTAAGCACATGAGGAAGTCTATAGGGGATCAAGGCTGACATTATTCCTGCGGAGCGTTTGGTCTCTTGTTTACCACTGCACAATATTAAAGCATACATACGCACTTTGTCTCGCTCGATATGCCCTCGCATCTCTTCAAGACCGAATCTCAAACGGCGCGCTTCTCTTGTAGGGGCTATTTTAGGTCTATTTGTACACTGTTATATTTCTTTTCCTCTTGAGACCGGTAAGCAAATCTTTTTTCCTATCACTGCCCGGATCCGATTACGAAAACTGCTCGATGCGTGCCACCGTACGAAATTGAAACTGGAAGTAACATCATTTAAAGGTGTTTTCTAGAGCAGAACGATGCGAAAATTCACCCTCGATTACTCGCATGTTTTAAGTCAATCGTGAAGGTGCTATTGGGTACTAAACGGCTCAGCGCTGTCCGGGTGGCAGACTTTCTCTTGTAATAGCGTTCGAACTCTCCACCAGCAAAGACCAGTATTGGTTTGATGCACAACACGCTGTGGGGACAAAAAAATTAGACGGTACTCTGACTCAATGCTGGACTGGAAGAGCAGTTTCAGTCTTTTCTCCTATTCCAGGTGCTGATTCGAACATCGCCTGTCCTTAATGAGCGTAACTGAACTAACGGAGCTGCACAGACACCTTAAAGCCCTCGCGTATCTGCAGTTTCCTAAACGAAGAGCGAAGCGCAACCTTTTAACTTGATCTATGTGTTAATCTCATGAAGCGTGTATGTGTGTGCGCGTGCGATTATACGGTTCCCCTTCCCTGTTAAACCACGGCCAGTCACCAACTTGGGTTAGTTCTCATACTTCACGTTCCTTCGGTCTCACAAGCTCAAGGCTTTGACCTGCTTAGCATGTAACTGTGAGCGTTTTGCGTATTAAGCAGACTGTCTGGGAGGGGTCCTGCATCGAGGGTCAATGCACAAGGAGGGTATTCACATATCCCACCAACCATTTCCTTTTTATTCCCTATCAAATGTGTTGTACTTAAAAATATATATATGACCTGTGATGTGTGTGTATATATGGTTTGTTACATATGATGCTCCTCTTTATTAAAAAAGATAGCATATATATATATATAAAAATATATAAATATGTATATGATTCCTATATATGTGTTCCTATATGCATAGGGAATGTATATAGGAAAAAGCATATTGCTGTTTTTTTTTCCTTTGTATTTTATACTTACAGAAAGCATTGAATCAAATGGATAAAATACTTGCACTTTAAATATATAAAGAAAATAAAAAATCAGCATATTATTTTTGATAGGTGACCTCACATTCAAAGATTCTATAATTACTTTCCAGGCTTTGTGACAATTGCTGTTTGGCAGAAATCTATGAAGTTCTTCTACATATTGAAGTCTATTTTGTCTGTGTTACAGAAGGTTTACTAAAGTAAATTGCATGATGACTAAGTAGTGCACCAACTGTTATTTTCTTTAGTTGGTTAAAAATGTCTAATGAAAAAATACTGTGATGATTATTCTCATGTGTGTACCCATGTTAAACTTAAGTCATACATTCAAAGGTATTCAGTTCAGCCTTTCCTATAACATGAATATGGTGCTTAAATTGGCTTAGAAATCCATCGTGTTCTACTCTTCATCATTGCCACAACCATCCTCTTCCTCCTCTGCATCCTCCGTTTGTTCCCTTGGCTGTTTGCGTGTTCTCACAACTTTATTCAGATTTACGTTTCTTGGTAACAAGTGTGTTTTTGTACAGGTACGTATGTTGTTCTTGAGTTGGAAAGCCTTTGTGTCTGAAAATGACT
The DNA here is from genome assembly GCF_018831695.1 of Puntigrus tetrazona. Classification (NCBI taxonomy): domain Eukaryota; kingdom Metazoa; phylum Chordata; class Actinopteri; order Cypriniformes; family Cyprinidae; genus Puntigrus; species Puntigrus tetrazona. Next base: position 10,629,115 of record NC_056712.1, read on the forward strand.
AATTGCAATAAATCATCCATTCCTCCCTGGCAATGATTGGTCTTCATCTTCTTGAGTTCTACGTCCACTTCCAGTGGTGCTTTAATAGAACAGTTGACCCAAAAATTACAATTCTGTCATCCACATTGACTTTTTAAATAAATATCTTATTTTGTGAACGACAAAAGAAAGTCAAACGGGTTCGAAACCGCATGAGGGTGAGTAAATTATAACCATTTAAATTTTTCGGTGAATTACCCATTCAAAGCTTTAAGTTACAAAACATGCTAACATAAAACCAATAGAACCAAAAAAAACTCAAACTGCTTAACCCATGTGCTTTCAGTTGAAACTAGGTTTTTTTTCTATTGTTCATGCCACGTTTGAGAACCGAGAGAAATGCGACTTCCTATTGCTAGTCAGAATTAGGTGATATTGGGAGAAGGGACATTTTCACACACGAGAGAGCATTTGATTGGATTATGCAGGATAATTATTATTTTTTTGGTCACACTTTACATTAAAATGCCTTAACTAATACTAGTCAACATTTACACAAGCTCTAGTTTGGATCCAATGATCTGATACCAAACACCTGATTATAGACGATGCCAACCCTCAGGCAACATACAGAGTTAACAAATTTTGCCATAAGTTAAATATATGAAGTTACTACAATATATAATTTCCTGAAAAGCTGCTTTGCAATGTTTTATACTGTGAAAAGCGTTGTTTTAGGACAACCTTTTCTTTTTACTATAGCTATTTCAAAAAACGTACAATGAACTTTTATGATACCTTGTATGTTGCATGTTCATTTATATGTTCATATTGTATTGCAAAACACTTTTGCTGAATTAAAATTATATTATTAATCAACCTCATGACATTTCAAACCTGTAAGACCTTCGTTCATCTTCAGAACACGAATTAGGATATTTGGGATGATTGGATTGATTTCATCAACAATATCTTCATTTCTGTTCCAAAGATTAAAGGTGTCACAGGTTTGGAAAGATGTGAGAGTAATAAATTTTTTTGTGAACTATCCCTTTAAAGAGACGCCCAACAATCTTTACTGAAAAAACTACTGAAAACCATCAACGCCAATCTACTCACTGCAGTTTATAAATGCTATTACAGGCACTGCACTTGATATATGAGCAGAAAACACTGTATAATATGAAAGTGGTTGTCTACAGAAATTGTTGAAGTGTTATCAGGTCTGGCCTACATCTGAGGTTACATTTTATAGAAATATCTGAAATACCAACCATCAAGATAAAGCTTCACAAAAGAAAAATTCCATGAACTAAGCTTCAATACAACTGGCAGAGGTAAAAAAAAAAAAAAAAAAACAAACCAACTGAAGTTCTGTTATACATGAACTACACCATTAAGCTTCTGACAACTAACAAAGATGAGTTTATATTTAATGTCCCAACAACCTGTGTGGTCATATTTGGCAAATGTCTTTTTCAAGACAAGAATAAGCTTTAACAAATATCATAAATAGGGTATTAGTTATTTAAGGTGCCAAATAAAAAAAAAAAAAATAAAAAAAAACGCTCACAGTGGGATGATGGAAATAAAGTTGCAAAAATACTGAATTGTTTCTCAGTTTTAAGATGCATTCTTTCGGTCCTCTATAGTTTAACTGACCTTAAACCTGACCTTAAAGTCAACATAAAAAACTAAAACTCTTTGTCTTATCATGGGTGAATATTCAGTGCATGTTATTTCATCGGAGACTTGCTTCCACTAAACTTTTCAACCAATTTCACCAAGCAGAAGTAAAATGGGTTGCTGTTTCACGTTGACCAGAAGAGTTGCTGCCATAGATACGTTCATTGATAATACCTGCTTGATAATAATGTACTTAATAGAATTTCCCAAGAAAATCTATGATTTTGCATTACAGAAAAGACATTAGATATGAGAAGAAAGATGTGCCAGTGCTGTTCTGTAAGAAATGATTAATGCAGCACTTGGATCAGCTCCTACTAACCTATGTGGCAGAAATAAGGACTTTAAATGAGATGAAACACACAGACTCCTTCCACGCAGGCAGAGATGGTGAAATAATCATCACAATCTTTTATTACAACAGCGTCTGAGTTCTACCCTAAACGGGAAAATCATGTTAGCACAACAGCCAAAGCGAAAAGTAGGCTATAGAGGTCCCTTTAAGAAAGCCATTACTAAGAATGTATAAAATTGCAGCTCTTACGTCATTCCACATCCATAAAGCATAAAAGAGCCAAAAGCTCAATCTCTCACTTTCAATGTCCTCATGCTTTACAACAGGACTATAAAAATCTACTTGCACTTGCTCAAAGTTTGTACCGTTAAGTTTCAGAGTCCTATTTGGTGGCTCGAGAACAATTATCTTCCTCAAAAGTGACACGTTTTCCAGAATTGAGACGTTTCGATTCGCCACAGCGATTCAGATGAAGAGGCAGGGAGGTTCATGGTGTGTTGTTTGCAGTCCTGCTGCTCAATATTCAGTCCAGGTTGAATTTTCTGCAGGCACATAGAGACACATAGAGGCTTTGTGGTCCAATGAATAGAGAAAATGAGGGCGTCGCTTTCAGTCTGAAATGTTTTTCCTCTTCGTTACTGTTTTGCATACTCAGACTCAACTTGCAGCCTTCCTTCCTCGCTTGTGCGCATACATTACAACGTCCCATACCCTGTCCCGTGTTAAGACACTGTATTTCCCAACATCCGACATATCCCTGGATCCATTAATCAGCCGTCAGCTCTTCAGTTAAGAGAGATAAAAAAAAAAAACAACAACAACGGTGCGGGTTAAACTAATCGAGGGTCGAATGTAGTCATCTTCTCGCTATATTGGCTCCAAAGGGAAAAAAACAAATTTACAATTAATAAATATAACATAATAAATAATTACAAGGGGGGTAGTTGTATAACACTACAGACAGCCCACATGAATCTTTACATGCACCCCAACGTGCGGCGAAGCCCTTAAACTGGCTACTTCACGAGGCCCGATACTGTGAGCGTCTCAAAATTACATCAACTGCTACATCTAAACCAGTCCTGTCAATCAGGAAGCCATTACCGCACATAGCCTTGGGATAGACACACGCTGTGATGTCATAAAGAATGGCAAATGCTGCTAAGTGATGTCATGATTTATTTAAAGGTGAAATGTGCCCACAACAGAATTGCAAATGTGACAAAAATAACAAACACAAAAGGACTTTCGACAATTCAGCACACGCATGCGTCGTGGTATTCTTGTGAATGTGCGTCTCCGGCAAAAAAAGAGAATAAATTATTGAATAAAGTTACTTTTGTGTCTTCATGCACAAAAAGCATTCTTGTAGCTTCATAATGTTACGGTTGAACTATTTTAGCAATGTTCGTACTAACTTTGTGGGCCTTGAACGAACGTGGTAGTTACATTCATGTCTATGTAGGGTCAGAAAGATCATCAAAAATATATATTGTTTGGTCTTACATGTTTGGAGCAACATGAGGGTGAGTAATCAATTTTTGTGTTTATTATTGCGCTCTAGCAGACTATTCTAACTCAGACCTTCAGGGAAAATGTTTTTTTGTTGTTGCTATAAGGTTAATTGTGAAGAAGCTAAAGTCAAGAGACCGTGGTGTAATTTGATCATAGACTGTTTAGCTTTTTACTTTAAGTGACTGTAATTAGGTTTCAAAATTCAAAAACGTTTGTTAAATTGAACAAAACATGTAAGAATCACATTTTGACAAAATACTTTGTCTTCTCCTTGATTCTGATTGGTTGAGAAAAGTTCGAAGCTTCTGAAAATTACACCTTTGTTTACATATGTGTGTCGCTCGGCAACCACTTTATTAAAAACCATAACCGTTTCTGAGGAACTACATTGTTTGGCGGAATAATAATGTTTTTATTACTATCATTACACTTTATTTGCTCTTATTTGTTTTATTTCGTGAAACTTTACTACGTGTATGGAATGACCTTTTTGTAAAAGCAATAAGCCCCCTGAAACCACAGCTCCTCGGGGCTTATTGCTTTAATGAACAATACATTTCACCAAATATCCCAAAACATCACATCGTAGTTTTGTGTTGTCAAAGTTATGCAATGTCTTTTGCCTTCATGACACTTCTTAAAGAAACAGTTCGGCCAAAAATGTTGTTTTCAAGTCACTGCGAACCTATATGGCTTTCCATTACCTTATTTTCCTAATTTTCCTTAATACAAAATAATATATTTTAAGTAATGTCAATGTTTTTTGATATTTAAAATGTCTCAACCATTGTTTTTTTTCCTACTATGGAACTAAATGGGGTTTGTTGTTGTTTAGGCCTCAGTGTCCTTCAAAATGTTCTTCCATGTTCCTCAAGAAAGTCGTACAGATTTGAGGTGACATGAAAATCTAATTGTATTTTTGGCTGAACTGTGCCTTTAACAGAATCTAAATGAATCTCTTAGTGAGTCACAGTATAATTCTAAACGACATCACAACGTGGCTGCATGTCACAGTGCTTCCTCTGCAACACATTCGTGATGCCGCAGTTCACTTTCTCTTGACTTTATATGCAGTGTTGTCATTTCCTCCCACTTATACAGTCTTGGTCTCCTCATTTTTCATTTTTGGCACGTAATGTTCATAGCATTATTAACAATGTTTATTGTTGTAGTAATAATACTAATAATACATATAATGGTCATAATAAATTTACTGTACATTGAAATAATAAGGACATTATAATGCTACGTTTGTATTTCTCTCGATTCTTTCTCACGTATCCGAACCCACTGCAGTCAGGCTCAGACGTGAGCGTGTCACACGAGTTCAGAGGTCAAAGAAGGCTCTTCAGCTATTGTGCTCTGGGCCGTGTTTATGACCGGCCCGTCCGTTGACCCCCTGACCTTGGCTGATTGACGGGCTGGACTGAGTTTTGCGCAGGTAACCTTCTTTCCCCTCCCCGCTGAATAGACTGGCTTCAATCTTATCCAAATCATCACTTCCTGCGTGAAACTTAGCCTGCAGGAGGCTGACGTATGTCTCATAGCGACATTTCTGCAGACAGAGGAAAAAAATAAAGATTAGAATGGCTCTGAATGAAAATGTTTGGTTTTGGTGAGTTATTTATTATTATTATTTTCCCTGTGCACCAGGACCATGATCATTACAGACTTTGTGACCTATTTTTTGGTCCCCAACTGGGCTATTTTATGACCAATGAGTACTTAATCAGCTAAAACCAATAAAACAAAGGTTAAAAGATGTGTTTCCAAATAAGTTTTGACACATATATGTTCTTCTCCAACAGGCCTATACCACGGCTAAAGCATAATTCTAATAATAATAATTATCATGATGATAATATTCATAAGCATTCATGCGAGCTCTGAGACAGATGTCTTTGAGTTGTTCTGACCTCATAGGTTAAATAGTGTTCTTTGATTCGATACTCTTCTGATTCTTTGCTCTTGGGCGTCAGATCTGGTGGGCTCTTCTTGTGTTCCTCCAACTCCAGTGAAATCTGCTTCAGTTTGTTCTCATGGGACTTCAGTTGCTCCTCCTGTATAAATTAGAACCACCATTATATAAATACTGTACAACACCTCCAATTTTTGTTTAAAAGAATAGGCTTTTACAATGCTAAAAACATTTCTTTACTATGCCATTGCTACAATTGTTACATTATTGAATTTAGTAGGAACATATTTCTAAAAATAATTATGAAACATATATTACAAATTATATATATATATATATATATATAGTTAAATATGTATATTTTTATATGTAAATATTATAAGTATAATATAATGTATAATATAATTATACAGTTAATAATTATATGTAATATTTTATAATTATATAAATGATATCAGGTTTGGAACCAGATTAAATTTTTAATAAAAAAATTTAAAATAAAAAATTTGTTGTTGCTCCAAGTATATTTATCAAACTGAAAACAGAAGGTCTGTATGACCGCATTGCATCATGGGATATATTTTTCTCACAGAGTATATATTTTAACACCAATGTTTACAGTTTGATTAATCGTTTTATTTATCATTAATAGTAATCAATTTTCTAAATTCTTATTTAGATTCTTTCATTATGTACAGTTAGTCTGTAGACTGTTTAAAGTTATACTTGTGCACCTGGTTGAGTCTTGTTGTAGACGAAGGCAGCAATGGTCTGCAGAATTTTTTCATGGAGCCGATGGCGGCGGGAAAAGCAGGAGCCGAGAAAAGAGCAGCGACCAGATTAATCCTGAAAATCCATGACATCATCTCCTCTTCACTCCTACACGCACACATTTAAAGGGAAAGTCAAACAAAGAAAACAAAGAAAGCAAGCTGGCCCTGGTGCTCTGTGACATAGTGGATGCTTAAGTAGCCAACTGTAGTAAAAGCAGCATGAAAAAGATTCTCTGAGCAGTTGAAGAGGTTTGATGCTTACGGAGCCTGCAGGAGGAAGACCCTCCAGTCTGAAGTCTTGAGTTTGAGGACGTTCTGTCTTTTGCTGTAGTCACAGGCCCTTGTAGCGAGAGCGTGGTGAACCCGTACTGCATTCTTCAGATCCACCTCTGACAGATCTTTATCAGGCTTATACTCATCCTGACCATACGGGGGAGACAGAGAGAGGAGTCAGCGAAAGCAGAAATGAAAATAAATGATGGAGAGGCGATGGCTGCGTTCCAAACCCTACTGAGCTGCCAAAGCAGGCGGCATTTTAAGGCACCACAGAGGCAGTTCCAGAAGTAAGCAGTACGGTGCAAGAAACCTGCTTTCTGCAAAATGTGAATTAGAAGAGTGCATTCATGTCATTCAAAACTGAAAAGTATTGAATTAACATCATTGATTGAAATAATAAGTGTGAAAATTAAAAAATGCAAAGTAAACAGTACAAAAAAAATTCTAAAAATGATAAAAAGCAACAAAATGATTAGTAATTAAACAAAATGTTATAATATAATAATATAAAAAAATAGTTTAATATTGGTATAAAAGAGTAATTAAATTAAATTAGTCACTTTTGGTTTGTTTTCATTTAGCATGTCACCTAAGTAGAAAGCTGCCTGTGTAGATACTGTAGCAGACAGCAAGGCAGCTAATTAAGAGTCTATGACTACTGTATGTTCAGACTGGATTACTACAGTAGACACTTGTAGCACACTGCAAGTCATAATTTTAAGTGTTTTTTTTGTTGTTGTAACATTTTAAACTTTACACGACTTAATTCAATAGGTCGGGTAATTCAATGAGCGACGCTGAGCAATAATCAAGTATTACGAGCGATGCATAATAATCTTGGAAATCTGCATATATTATTTCGCATTCTGAATATCATTTTGCGAAATAACTGTCTTACTCTTTAAAAGCCTTTTAAATAATTTATGTAATTAGTTAAAAAAAAAAAAAGTGATAAAAGAGCACTGCAAGAATCAAATGCATTGCACGCTGTGGAAAACAGCAATCGGTGTCGGGGGCTATTGTTGGACATAAGGCAAATGTTTTTTGTCTGTTCCTTACACATTTTATAGTACACATTCTGCATAGTATGACTGTGTGTGGTGTGTGTGGTGTGTGTGGGAAGTAGATTTAAATTACTTTCTGCAGGTAGAGAATCATCCCCTTCAGCACGGCATAAAACTTCTTCCAGCCTCTGCGTCCTCTCGGGGCTGCAGAGAGACAGAAGAAAAGAGAAAAGGTGTGTGTGAGAGAGAGACAGAATAAAGACACACTTCACTAATGAGCTCTGCTCTTGTTTGCTGCAACACAAGTCGAGGAAAGAAAACCTCTAGAACAAACTTCACTGCTCACAAATGAACTCCACCACAAAGGAAGGTACAACCTAATTGTTTTAATTAAAGCAGCCCTCAATAATTAGATACATAAGAAGCACTGCTATACACGACCCAAACTCAAATCAACATAAATATACACAGCACTCATTCAATATAATATAAAATACTTACACTTATAAAATATCAAATATTATTTTTAAAATGTACTTGCAAAACATGATAATAAAAATGACTAAAAGTTATATATATTTATAAAGATACACCGCTTATAAAATATATAACTCTCTTGCTTTTTTTCTGCAATAAACTAATAAACTTGGCATTTTATGCTACAGATATTGTTGGCTCTGTGACAAATTGCCTGCAATGTTCCTCATTAGTAAGTCACTCTGGATAAAAGCATCTTATAATTGAATAAATGTAAGTATATCATTTTTTTTTTAAACAAATTTCATAGTTTCTTTCATCTAACTTTTTCAATATTTAATAAAAGGGTACATTTATATAAATGTGCTCTTTTATCTTTATTTTCCCCAGAGCTTGTTTACTGTTATTGTCGAATAAAACTAAAACTAGAGTTAGTTATTAAAAATAATGATCAATTGCTAAAATAAAACTGAAATGGTAACACTTTACATTATGATATGATTTGTTAACATTAGTTAATGTATTAAATAACATGAACAAACAACGAACGATGTGTTTATTTATTAATATTTGATAGGTCACGAAAATACAGTTCTCCATTGTTTATTCATGTTGGTTTATGGTGCAAATATCTAATTTTAACAAACACAGTGTATTATTTTAAATATGAATGCAGAAAATGAAAATGAACTAATATTAATAAATGCTTATTAATCTTATTTCAACTAATGTTAAAAAATGAAGCTTTAATGTAAAGTGTGATCACTGAAATTAACAAAATTTAAATATTAGATGAAAAACTTAAAAATCTAAATTTAAGTTGAAGCACCAAAATTACAAAAAATAATAGTAATAGAGTGCAACAGTCGGCTCTTGAAAGTCAAAATTGAATTTATTTTCTCCATCTATCTATCTATCTATCTATCTATCTATCTATCTATCTATCTATCTATCTATCTATCTATCTATCTATCTGTCTGTCTATCTATCTGTCTGTCTGTCTGTCTGTTTCTTTTTCTGAAATAAATGATAATAACCTTTAAAAAAATACATTTGTAATGTTGGCTAAAATAAGGAAGCAAATTACTGGCCAAATGAAGGCAACCTTTTTTTTTCTCTTTTTACCTTTTTGTTCGCTTATTAATTTGTCTGTTAATTTAGCCTTTTCTATCGATACAGACAAAGAAAAAAGGACAGAAAACGATGCAGAAACAGCGCTCGAAAACGTGCTTTTGCGGAACAATCACACGACACACATACTGCGTTTGCCGTCCATGTCTGCGTGGCTTTTGCGTGTCAGGATGCCGTGTTTGTACGTTGCAGCATTGAGTAAAAGGGGAATGGCGATGAAAGGGTTACTGCCGTCCGTTACCCTGACAACCCTTTTCCCTCCCGCCTCACACTGCTCCTCCACCAGCTCTGACAGACTCTTCCTCAACTCCTCTTCCTCGCTGCAGAAACAGAGCGGATTAAGCAGCATTAATGCACATGTGCAGGTACTGCGCACATTACACGCAGATTAGCCCCAGAAGTCACATGATAATACGAGCTCTCTTGACTCCTGGGGATGATATTGGATACTCACATCGCCCACTCCAGCTTCTCGTTCTTTATTGAGTTATAGAGCACCTAAACCAGGACAGAGACATATGAGACTGTTAATACTGTTCGTCTGAAGCACCACAAGTGCACCAATACAGTAAGACAGGCTTATGGGACCCAGCATATGAAACAATATGCTTCTGAATCCAATTTAAAAATGAATGCGTCTTTTGTTGCATTCAAAAATGCGATTACGTTATGCGGTTACTGCGTTTCGGGTGTGTTTTAATGAAATCAATCAGGTTCGGTGAGAAATCACACTCTATCTGTAGACATGCATGCGTTTTTTCTGAAGCGATGTTTATTTTTTGTACTGCTGGTTGTCAATAATAATATAATATAAATAAAGGAACAAATGCACGTCTGCTGTGTTTCCGAATAATTACCTTTAGCAATTCTTTGGGAAAATCTTTGCCGTCATGGAGGCCGTCCAGATTGCTAATGAACTGCTGGCAAGACATCTTTTTCCCAATATTCTGCAATACAATAACACAACGCTGTGTTACAGCAATAGTGACATATATGCCAAAAAGTATCATCATATCATTGACGGAAACAACTGACCCTAGGCTAAGCTATCCTTCAAAACTGTTGCCATCTTAGACAAGTGTATACAGATTGATTACTATTCTTCTAAAAAGGAATGCATTATGACATTGAAATTGATCAGTTATTCAGTGACATGATTAAAAAACTGTGTCTTGTGAATCCCAATTGAGGAAATCGCTTAATCTACTTTTCAAGATATATTTAAAGAAAAGAGACAAAGTGTCATTTATATCCTTTCAGTGGCAATATTAAATATTATCCTTGTCAGTGGCCCTGACAACATTTTTTCACTATATTGTGTTAAATCCCTGTGAAACCTCTTCAAACACAAGACATCCTTACGCTTACTTACATTAGAAACAAACTAAAGCTTGTCTAAACTAGAACAACTGCAAAGATACAGTAGGATTTGTCAGGAATATTTCTAGAATAGCACTCAGTGATTAAAATAAGAACCTGGTAGCCTGAGGTCAGCTAGCATTAGCCACAACAGGACAAAATATTAAACATTTCTGCATTTTTTAAAAGTATGTCATTCTTGTACATGCAAGTCACTACCGCAATAGTAAATTCTTGCACGTGGTTGCCAGGATGTTGTATAGAGCGTAACAGCCGGCTCTGGAGGTCAAAATTGAATTCATTTTCTCCACAGGGAAACTGATTCTATCTATCTATCTATCTATCTATCTATCTATCTATCTATCTATCTATCAGTTTGTCTGACTTTCTGTATGTCTGTTCATTTGTCTATCTCTCTGTCTCTATTTCTCTATGTATCCATCTACAAAAATTAATGGAAAAAACGCTTATAATGACTAGAACTAATATGACTCGAGATCTTCTTCAGTGTAAATCTGTGTGAATTCTTCACTCTGTTTATCATCTGCCAGAAAAAAAAAAGCTTACTTAGAAAAGCAATAATAACCCTCTCCTCTATAAACTCCATGATTTGAGGCATCACTCATGTCTGCAGCACAAATTATGCTTTTCAGATCCAAGAGCAATATAAATAGTGATTCTTATACTTACGACAGAAAGATTGTGAAAGCTTCATGCACAGATACCATATTAATTAGTTTACAGCAGTAACAATAACTGTATTCTAGAATTTAGTGCAGTCTTTAAGCAGAATATACAGTGATGTAAATATACATCACCACATTGAAAACTCAGCGATTACAAAATGCAAATGTTACAATATAGAAATCAAACCATAGAGATGAAGAACAAACTGTATTCAGAACCAGTTATTTCTAAACTCCATGCAGTTGACCAAGCTGTCAGCAGATGGCAGTATCAAACCAGACCAACCTTTCTAAACATCACAACAACACACATCAATATCTCCGCCTGTCTGTCTGTCTGCCTCCTACCACAAAGATCTACTATAGGTGAGTAATATTCCACGAATGATGGATGAAAACGTTCTGAAAACACATTAAAGCTGAAGCCATTAAAAGAGAAGAAAAACACACAGAAGAAGGTGGAGAGAGAAGCACTTACCACCTGCCGCAAAATGAGTTAGAGAAGAAATGGAGAGAGAGAGACATGTTTAGGGACATGTTTAGGTCAAAGTCGGAGAGTACTGTAATATTACTAAGAAACAAAACAAGAAGCTTGTTAAGAAAAAGGACACTATGAAGTGCATATGGTGAGGTTTTTAGTTTAGTTCATTAGCATCATCTTCAAATATTTTTATATTACATTTAAAACAAACATATAACTCTTCTTCTAAATTTAATACGTAATTAATACGTATTTAATACGTTTGTCGGTGCACATCAATTGGTTATTAATGCAAAATCAATACTTAACATCAGGGTAGTGATCAACTTTTTTGTGTGAATACAGAATATTGAAATATGATACAGGACCGAAGATGGTTTGTTTCCAGAATAATTTAATGTTTGCTTTGACTGGAGTATAATTGCTAATACAGGGTTCCTCAAATCTTGCCCTGGAGGGCCTATGCACTGCAAAGCCAATCCTGATAAAACTCACCCACCTGTGATTTTCTAATGATCTTAAAGACACCGATAAGCATGCTCAGGAGTGTTTGTTATAGCTAAACTCTACAGGAGAGTGGATCTTGAGGATCTTGAGTGGATTTGAGGATCCCTGTGCTAGTAGATCCAGTTAATGCAGTACCTAAAATTATGAGGCTGATAAACTTGTTAATGCCAGACATGTTTGGAATGAATGGCCTAAAGAAGAGCTGAATACATACGTGTCCATGCAGGTCTGTGTTAAGAAGCATAAGTGCACAGGTCAGTGTGTGAGCGCCATCTATATAAAAAAAAGAGTAAGGAAAAACGGAGTTAGAAATCATACTAAAACACCTTTAAAAAACACATCACAGGAGATTTAAAGCATCACAAGCACCATTTGCTAGGCTAGCAACATGCTAACAGGTTCCCAATGTTCCTATAAGTCACTCATGAGGTTACAGTTCAGTGAAGATGCCGTCTTAGAAGGCCATCTTGTAGATATTAATTCACTCTTGAACCATAAAAGTTCATTGAAATACATTATGAGCTGCCATCATAAAATTTCAGCTACATAGCATAAGCTAAATCTAGAGACATGCACTTGCCCTCTGAAGTGAGAGCTTCTGGGTTACAGTGACAGAAGCGTTTGGAGAAGTGCACCAGCACTCGTTCTCTCTCCTGCGTCTCTCCCATCAGAGGAAATGCCTTTAGGAAGTTCCTGCAATGACATAAAGACGATCATGGCGCTGTGCTAAGAAAGAGCAGATATGCTAGACTTGGTCATGTAATTTCATTGTGTTGTTACAGTACAGTCAGACATTCGGTAAAAGCAACAACAGATGTTTATTTGAAAACGTAGGCTTTCATGGCGACAGTTTATATTCATTTTAGGACTGCACGGTTAACCGACCCAAACTAGCTTGTACTTCATGTACTTGCATGTTTTCGGACTTTAGTCTAGATTGAATCAGAGCTTCCACACACTGTCTGTGATAATTATTGTTCTATCCACAGAACTATTGTTAGTCCAGGACAGAAATATTCGTAACCACGTTGCGCAACTGCACTTACTTCCTCCTCTTTTTGCAACGCAGGTATTTAAGTTATGGCATGCTTAACTTCTTCCACTTTCAGGTTTATATGTGGAACTGACACATTAATGCGTGAGTATTAATCTAAAATAAGATTCTTCCTCTTATGGCACCATAGTAATAATACAAGGAAACAATGGAGCCGTTCATATAAACCGTTCAACAGCAACTGTGTCATATTCAAGCTGTTACATTACATTTATGACCCAGCACACTGAAATATTATTGGTCCAAGTACTTGCTCAGCATTGTTGTATATTACACATCAAATATGTTCAGGCTGTTTGCCATTTTACTTTCATTTAGAGTAAGTATTTGCATTTTTAGGGTCACTAACCATCTTGGTGGTATTTTGCAGATAAAATATTCTCACCTTAGCGCTCTGTCTAATGACAATCCCGTAAAATCGAAGAAGCTCAGGTACTCAGATGCCACCAACTGGCTGAACTCATTACTGCAGGGGAAAGAGACAAGGAAGAGATGGATTGTGGGTATAAATGAAAAGGGTTTTATTCCACTCCCTTTTCCATACAGTACATTATTTCACACATAAACACTAACTTCTTGCCCAGGTGTCGTGCCACGTCACAGCGCTTAAAGCCCTCCAGGTAGAAGAGCCGCTTAGCCAGTCGTTTGGCAGCATCTGCGTCGACGCGGCAGCCATTGGCCAGAGTATCCGTGCTGCCTCTCTCCAACGTGTCCACGCTTCCCAACTCAGAGTCCGAGTCACACAGCACATCTGTGAGGTTGGCATCACTAGGTTGGCAGAAATAAACAAGGAAAAGAAAAATACATCAGTGTCCAGATGGGACAAAAAACAGCCAGATCCAAGATGGTAGATGATGGATGGTTTCAGATCATTGTTTCTCATACGTTTTGATTTGAAGACCCCTAATTCAAGACAAATGCACTCATTTGTGCATTTTTTCAATTACATTTAAAATATACATACATGATTAATATTACAAGCTAAACAATCATATGTAAAGAACAATTAAATAATTAAATATGACTTTAAAAATAATTATTATAATAAATCATTAAATTTATAAATATAAATATTAAAAAATATAAATATTAAATTTAATATAAAGCAAAGATAATGTAATAAAGGGAAGACAAGAACTGCCTGTTTAAATACATTTCACATCATATTTTAAAGTTTCCAAAATCTTAGGCAGGACACACACACACACACACACACACACACACACACACACACACACACATATATATATATATATATATGTGTGTGTGTGTGTGTGTGTGTGTGTGTGTGTGTGTGTGTGTGTGTGTGTGTGTTTCTTGGCATTTTAATTTAGATTGTAGCATAATAGAACAGAATAGAATAGAATATACAATTATGACAACAACAACAACACAAAACAATAATAAAAATATATTTAATTATAAAAAAAAATAAAGAAATCTTTGCTGAGGCTCCCTGGATAAGAGACAGTGTTTTAGATGGTTTATAGCAAGCCATTTATCATAAGGTGGTTTAAATACTAGCTGACCAACAAGTTCAACATGCCAGACCACTTTGGTTTAACCGACTAGACCAACCAAGTGGGTCTGATCTGCTTTTTCCATGAGATTTGTTACACTAATTTCTATCCTATAAGACACTGACAGAGATTATCTTACTCTAAAACACAACAAACATCATACAGTGTATGCTCGTGTTCAAATTTGGACAATTGATATAAATGTCTAATCCAAGCCCATTAAAATTCTCCTGCAATTCATGCCCCTGAATTAGCATTTAGCTCATGGGTAGCAAAGAGCATCTTGAGAGAAACACAATCTTTTTTTTCCAGCCAAGAAACGGCACATCTAATTCAACTAATTAAAATCTCGATGTGTACAATTACTGCGATGGAGGCAAGTGGCTCATTAGGATGTTCTTTAAATGAAGCTGTAATTTGGGATGAGGCGTTTTTGCGTCGGCTGCTGAGCCCCAGAGAGGACGGAACCTGCATGAGTCAGGCAGGCCATTACTGAAGTGACAGACGCCAAGCTTTATATGATTTATTTATGAACTTCTGTCTGGTTATAATACACAGCTAACTGCGCATAAACTAATGTGCCTTGTGGTGTTTCCTTGCAATCATAGACACAGAACTTATTTTCATTGGGTTGCCTGAATAGCTATTATAATTTAGGTTTTCGGGACGCCTGATCAGATACGTTTCTTATAAGCTATTTATACAAGATGTGTTGTGTTCAAAAATATCTAGACTGAGTGCAATGCAATATGTCTTGAGATGTGTTTTTAAAAGCAAGATAACTTAATACTTGACTTTAAAACCAAGCTAAACTTGTTTAAAACGCAATAAATATTTTTGGACAACTAGTCACCAATTGTTACTATATGCACTAAAATGTTAAGGTCTGCGCTGAAATTAAAAATAAATTTATATTTTTATTACAAATAAATGCTATTCTTTTGAACTTTCTGTTCATCAAGGAATACTTAAAATTTCCATCATGACGTTTTTCAACACTGATATCAAAAGTGTGACACTGAAGACTGGAATAATGATGAAAATTCAGTTTTGCATCACAATTATGAAAATGCATTTTAAAATATATTAACATAAAAATTAATAATATGTCTCAATATTTTTACTGTGTTTTTAATCAGATTAATGCAGCCTGGGCCAAATGAATTACAAAGGAAAAATGAAAAGGATGCTGTCATCACTCTGCAGGCAGGCATGAAGAGAAACACACTTCGGATACAGATGGCATATGCTTACTGGTCAACAGTTTAGTCTTGATGCGTGTCCACAGCCTTCTGAATAAATTATAGCTGTCATTTTCATTGTAGATGAGTCAAATTCTTTTGCATAATATGATTAGCAAAATTGCATTAGCTTCAAACTCGATAAGAAACGGTAATGTGTTGGTTGCCATGGCGCCAGTAGAACCTGGTGTTCAGGGAGAGAGAAAGAGGGTGCAATTTGTGTCCCTCCCGAGCAGATGGCCCCTTCATCAGCATTACCCACAATGCTCTAGAAAAGCCCCGACAAATCTCACACGGCACCGAGCAAGCAGTCAAGCAGGGTTGCACGGGGTACATACTGTAATTCTAGGTGAAGAGCAAAGCAACAGGAATGAGTGATGAGCAGAAGTTCAAGGTGGTAAATAATTCCTGGTTTTATCCCGCGACCACAAAAGTATTTCAGAATCTTCCGAAAATCTACACACCCTCAGGCCATTAAAGATGTAGATACATTTGTTTCTTTAGTCGTACAGATTTGGAGGAATGTACCATTTCATCACTAGTTTATCAATGGATCCTCCGGAGCGAATGGGTGCCGAATCCAAACAGCTAATAAAAATACCACCAATTAAGGTCTTGTGAAGTGAAAAGCTGTTTGTAGAGCCATCATTAAAACGCGTTAAACTACAAACCATTGTTTCAGGCTAAAGTCTGACGATGCCGCTTGCAAGCTGTGTGGATTACTTGGGGATGTTTTTATCAGCTCTCTCATTATGACGGCACCCATTTACTACAGAGGATTCATATACTGCACATCTCGGATGGAATAGACTATTTTTAATTACTACTAAGTTTAAATGGTGTCATGGTGATTAGGCATCCGCTAAATTGCTACATTTTTGATCACATGATCCATCGGTAATACATAAAGACATGTATGATGAAATGTCATCTGAGTTTAGGTTGTACAACCGTCTCTTTCCCTCTTCCTGTCAAGCGTAGCACTCACTGAATCATCACAAACATGACTCACATCTACAGTATGCGAGCGCATGAGTCTGCACAGAGACAGGTGTGAATTAGATCGCCAGACTCTCTGACTGGTTCATCGCCCCTGACATAATCTTTCAGAAGTCAGGTATCAAAACAGCTGGCCGCTCGTATTTTAGTCCTGTGTACATAATAACTGATCAAACCTGATCGGAAAGCAATTTGCCTCCATCTGCCACCAGGCTGCTGTGATCAATAATAATGATAGATTGCGCAGTTATAGTATTATTGATTCCTAAAGGAACCTAAGTAGGACATTGCCATGGACATATAATATTACAGGAGCCAATGAGCTTTATGTTTTCTATCATTTTTTTTCTCCAAGATCCACAACAACGAAATAGATAGATTAGACTTAATTTAGGCTAAATTTATTTATAATGTTACCCATTCTGGCATATGTTCATTTGAATTATTTATTTGCTAATTATATTAAATAAACGAGTAAACACATTTTTAATTTGAAAATCATTTTCTGAATTCAGTATTATACTTATTGTCACGGTGTGGTTTGCGAGAGAAGGAGCACTCAATGAGTAAATAAACATAAACGGTATCTAATCCTATTCAAATCAACAAAATAATAATATAGAGGCAAGCAGGCAGAACAAAAACCACACGTATTAAAGGCGGACCGACTGAATACAAACACACTGGACTTAAATACACACAGGTAATTACTAAATTAACTAGACACAGGTGAACACACTAAGATAATTAACAGAAAGTAGGGCACACAGAGCACATGGGAGAAGACAAAACAACAACAACAGAGTCCACATGTGTGACAATTATTCAGAATATTTTTGTTTACACTTTTTGCATTAAGTGATTATAAAATGTATCCATGGTATATGACTATGGTAATTATTTAACATCAATGTACATGTCCAATATAACACCATCTGATACTATCTCTGTGCCAAAGTACCACTAGTGTACTCTTTGAAGTTTTTTTTAATTCTTAGAAAAATATTAAAACTTCCCCAGACCTCATTAATCCACTGAAAAAATTTAAATTCTGTCATCATTTACTCACCCTCGAGTAGCTCCAGATCTGTATCAATTTCTTTGTTCTGCCGAACACAAAGGAAGAAAAATTGAAAAGTTTGTAATCGGGCTGTTTTGGTCACCATTGATTTCCATAGTAGGAAAAAAAAATACTATGGACGTCAATGGTGACCGAAACAGTCAGGCTGCAAACTTTTTTTTTAATATCTTCCTTTGTGTTCGGCAGAACAAAGAAATTGATACAGATCTGGAGCTACTCGAGGATGAGTAAATGATGACAGAATTTTCATTTTTGGGTGAAATATTCCTTTAAAAATGCTCTAGCTCTAGATTCTAGATAAACATTTATAAGTGACTATGGCACTTATGATAATGATATTAGTGATCCTACAAGAAGCCAGCAGCCGTGTCTCTGTATGGACCTACGCCGCTGCTGAGCCAGGCAGGAGATTAAACATGAGACTGCTTGTCTATGACTCACATGCCAGCGTCTCTCTCTCTCTCTCTCTCTCTCTCTGCCCATTCTGATGCCGTCGGAGAGGGTGTGTTGGAAGAGCAGAGCGAGGTGTGAAGGAGTCGCTGTGGCTTTGTCAATTAGCCAAAAACACAAATCCCCCTTTGTGTGTTCTCTTACTGGAATACATCAAACCAGCAGGGTCGGACAGACGTGCATTACACAACAGAATGTGCAATGAAAACATTTTGGTTACAATGGGTTTAGGTAACCAAACACACGCTTATAATATACATATAGAACCTCCGGCTATGTATTTATCCCAAATGATTTAAGGGCTGATGGATTAAAGGGATAGTTCACCCAAAAATTAATCATTTACTCACACTTATGTCATTACAAATTTGTTTGCGTTTCTAGAAATAGTGTTGAATTCTGTTGGTAAACAAACAGTTTTGGGTCCCATTGACTTCCATGGCATTTTTGCTCCCAAATCCACCAGACGACTAACATTCTCCGAAATTACTTATTTTGTATTACACAGAAAAAAACATGTCATGCAGGTTTGAAAATGATGACAGAATTTAAATTTTTGGCTGCACTGTCCCTTTAAAATCTTAGTGGGTTGTCACATGGGGAATATGTTTTTTAATGAGTGGTTTTGTACGCAGGTATCTAGCTTAAAACTGTTTTAAAGCACAGTAATGTATGTTAATTCTTTCTGTTAAAGTAAGTTCACAAAAAAAGGAATAAATGCAAACAGCGAATAAAATAAAACCGCACTGGCATAAACATTCAGACCAGTGTCTGATATATAATACAAGCAGATAACTGAAAGATTGGTTTTCTTTGCACAAAGCTTTTTTTCCCCCCCATCATAAATCTCGGGTCAGGGCAAGTACTTGCATTTTTATTCAGACAAGTTGTCTCATGTGTTATACATGTTGTCATTTTATGCAAATCATCAATTTTTTGATGTACTGGTTAAGTGGTATACTTTTACATTTTATTGCATTTTTATTTTTGCAAATACTTTAACATTGTAGTCTAATAACTTCTAATAAGCTAATAGCTGGTCCCACAAGTGGGGCACGTTGTCACAAAAAGCCGATGTGTTTTTTTTCTTAAATATTCAAAAGCATATTTCAAGACTTCAAGGGCTGCATATATGTAATATGACTAAAAGTCTACACATAGAAATAATGAATAGAGCCTCAGTCACCTTCATAATAATGGAAAAGTGTCCCAAAGACAGGAAAATCAAGCAACCACGAAAGACCAAAGGGCAAGATGTCCCAAACCAAACCAACAACAACAAAAGTTCAAACAAACTAAGTCCCAAAGTCCCTGCCTGCACATATTACATAACTTAAGAAAACACGATACTTTTAACTTCACTAAGGTCAATACACATAACAAATGAAACATAAACATAACAAATCAGCAAAACGTAGACCTAATGTCAGAAACCTATGCTTATAAAAAGAAAACTTAATGACAGAAATAAAGTCTGTTGCGTCAGTTGCAGGTCTTTTAAAGTGAGATACATCATGTAGGAGAAGCAAAAGGCCGAGAAAAACTTACAGAAGTCCCAGAAGAAAGTCGAAATGCACCTCGTATTCATCTTTCCACATCTTTCACCGGAGATCAGGCATCAGTCCCGCGCGGAGCGAGAAAAATCCCTTCAACTCCATTCGCCTTCGGGCGCTTTGCGCATTGAGTAATCAGGTTTTTCCCAAACGGAATATGTTTGACGCTAAAAGGGGCGTTCTGGCGGCGTGTGTCACCGCATCCCGTTTATATTCTTCGACAAATAAAGGTTTGGACGCGACTAATTCATTGCGCGCGCGTTGGCGAAAACGGCTTCCCAGTGTGAAGTTCCTCAAAGTCGGACACAAGGGAAGGGGGCGGAGAAAGTCTCTCTGGATGGATTGGATTACTCAATGAGTCCTGCCCGAGCCACATTTCCATATTTCCGATGTTGAAGTAGCGATCTGGACCGGAGCCCGGGAGTGCCGGGCCTTTAGTCTGGACGGTTTTGCGCCGGCGCGCCGGTTATCAGAGTTTGCTCACTCGTGCCAAAATTTGATCACATTTATTCATCAGAACATGATAGCAATAATGGCGAATAATAAAAACAATAAGCTATTTTACCGTCGTGCATCAGCAAGTAACAGCCTATAACACAAAGACTAATGGAAATTGTATTATAAATGGGAGCCATAGGAAGGCATCAAACAAGAGACCTTTGTTATGTTGCATGGAAAATGGGATACTATTGCATACTCTTGGGAATTCAGGATGTATTAATACAAGAATGAATGAATGTATATTGTTATGAATTAGATCTATATTGGCGGTTAAGTCATCTAATGCAATTTACTCTTATGCATTTTAGTTTTCTGGTAACTATTCGATAGGTCATTATCACAAGGAACAATATTAGGTCTTTTTCGACTTTCAGTAGTGGTTTATCAATAGAAAATGCCTTCATGATTGTTACAGAAATCTGACTGATAAAGTTTAAAAGTTCTACTATGAGCACTAGTCAGAAACAAACTGTCTACCTGAAAATCACAGGAGCCCAAAAAAGTTTCAAAATGCGCAATTTGTTACCAGAACCGAAATACATACTAAACTGCTCAAAATAAGTATATTTACAGTAGTTAAACGATTAAACTTTAAAGAAACTCGAAACAGCTCTGAAAAATAAATGTTAAAAGAGTTCAGCATTCTCAGAGGTCTCTGTTTACTTGGAAACTTAAATTATGAATGTACTCCGGAGACTAACTTGAGTGTGCGAAAAATATGGATTATTTCAAGTCTAAAATATGTGAGCTCACAACAAACTGGAACGTGTGATGCAGCCCAGTATTTCCATTCAGCAGTGACTCACCTCCATACAGGCAGAATGAACACAGATAACATCCAACATTCACACACAGATCCTTCTGAATGAATCCACCCGTAATGCTTTATATTTTAAAGTGTGCAGATACCGCTTCGAGACCA
Source organism: Puntigrus tetrazona (assembly GCF_018831695.1). Lineage (NCBI taxonomy): Eukaryota > Metazoa > Chordata > Actinopteri > Cypriniformes > Cyprinidae > Puntigrus > Puntigrus tetrazona. The sequence goes on from NC_056712.1 coordinate 10,650,523, forward strand.
GACCTGATATGATGTATAACGCAGTTCAGTGCCTTGTTAGTGTGTATGAGTGTAGTCTTTCTATCTGTGGTATTTGCATGCTTCAGTAACCTGCAGTCACAACATGTTTGTCCCTTCATCAACAAACATCAGATCATTCAGCTGGATGACCGTCGTAATTGGTTACAATGATCGTCACAGCTGATGCCGCTCTACCATCCAAACTAATAATCATCCTTCTGTCTCCGCTTCTCTTTCTATACCATCTCAGTATCACCTCAGCTATAGAGTTCACAGGTTTCACATTTTACCTACATTTGCTGGTCCATCTTTTGAAACTTGATAGCACTGTGAATAAGCTTAGCTTTGTCTCACTTCTTAGAGTGCTATTTTAGTATTACTTATATTAAATATGAACATATTTATTCATCTTTTTAATTGGGTTAATTATTTTTATTTTCTATTTTAATTTTAGGTTCAATTTTAAGAATTTTGTTATATTTTTCTGAAGGTGCTTAAAAAGGTTCTTCACTGTCATGACTTAGAAGAACCATTTTTGGTTCCACAAAGAACCATTTAGTCAAAAGTTCTTTACAGAACCATCTCTTTCATACCTTTTTATAATATGAAGAACCTTCTTTTGCCACAAAAAAAAAATGTAAATATTGAAACAGAAAGGTTAATCAGATGTTAAAGGTTCTTCATAAGGCCATTTAGAAAAAAGGTTCTATGTAAAGGTTGCATCATGAAGTTAATTTATTTTTAAGAGTGTATTATACATATATGCATGTGTGTATATTTATATATACATAATAACAATACACAGTGTACAAACACATATACTATGTTCACAAAAACCTTTATTCTAGATGTGATTAATCGTTGCCCAGCACTAATTTTTATTAGCTTTTGTTTTGTTTAGAGGTTACGTTTATTTATTTAGTACTTTTTGTCACAGTAATTGTAGCACAGTCTTAGTTTCCATGGTAACATTCCTAATTTCAAATCATTTTTAAAAAACATTTATTTCAGTGTTCTTAATCTAACATTAATATTAACCTTTTTATTGTAATTACTAAAATCAATTTTGAACAGTTTTACATTAAGTTTACAAAAACAATGCTGTTTAGAGAATGTTTAGGATTCTTTTTTTCGTCAAACGATATTAAGGGCTTGAAAATAAACAGTAAATATTTATGAACAAGGCTTTTTACATTCCATAGCCATGCAACATAACAGCACCTGAAACATTTATGATACTACGGACCTTTAATGGAAAGAAAATGAAGAGTATCTTAAACCTTCTGAACCTTAATTGGGATGCCCTTGCCCTAAGATTTAACTTAAGCTTTTTTTCAGGGCGCTTAAAAGCTCCAAAAACACAAGGAAAAAACCTGGCCTCTAGTTCATTTATCTTTATGGTGTTTTTGAATGCTTTTTCCTTTGAATACAAGTCAGGATATTCTTCAAAAATCACCTTTTGTGTTGCACAAAAGAAAGTAAGGCATCTACGGAAGTCATGTAGAACGACATGTGGGTGAGTAAATAATGACAAAATGTTTATATTTGGCTGAACTATTCCTTTAAACCTTTCTTCTCCATTCTTGCAGTCACTTTAAGCTGCTGAGCAACTCACAGCAGTACTGAAGTGTCAGACAGAGACAGGATAGAGCTAATTATAGACTGGGTCTAAACCCAGTAAAGACAGACTTCTCTGTGATATGGACCTGCGAGGATTTAACAGCACGGCACAGTGCGAATGACAAAGACCCGTCATGATTTACTCTGACACATGCACACACACACTTACTATAGTAATAACTTTTCTCTCGTTCCTTATCATTTTTTGGTGTTGTCTCCACAGCGACAAGAGATTATTCTCTCTCTTCAACTTCTGCGCCTCTTATAGCTCACTTTCATCTCAGCTCATCCACGCTCTGGTAGAAGGTCCATATGTGATGCTAAAGAGGCTTTCTGTTCCAGCCGGCATTTTCCTGAAACTAACTGACCCGTGCATGTTTTATAGCTTATGCTCTAAGAGGTGTGCTGCTAATAGTTTACTTTTAAAGCATAAATGGTCACTGAGTATTGAAAAGTTTATTATTTACGGAAATATGTACTTAAAAAAGTAATACATTTTATGAGGATTATGCTTAACACACGTTAATACAGTTTATATAAAAATTACACTTTTCTCATGAAAATATTCAGAAAACAAAAATAAATATTTAATTAAGTATATAGAAAAATACTTAAATATGATACAAATAATATTGAGAAAAGTATATTAATATATACAAAATAAAAAAAAGTATATTAATACAACCATTACTGATTGATAAATTGTAACGATTTTACAAAAATGGAAGCAAAATGCAATCATCTGAGTATTGGAAGGTACATATTGACAAAGAAATATATAAGAAATATATCAAATTAAATGAATATAGATGCACTTTCAATTCAAAGCTACTTCCTGATAAAAAAGGCTTTAGATGTGTTTACTGGAACACAGAATAGTGATAATAGAGATTTTGTATTTATTTATTTTTCGCAATTCATGGATTAAAACTTTGGAACTAGAGGATTTGTATTTTACATGGGTTAAAGACATATTTCAGTAAGTGTATAACACTAACAGACTACAAACGCTGTCATCAAAGGATGTGAGCATCAATAACTGCAAGAGTAACTGAGTAAATAATATTGATTTCACATAAGCAAGATGCCTTTGAAAAAGAAAAGGCCTGTGTTTTTGGAGAAAAACAAAGGATTACAATAGTAATCCTTTCTCTTTGTTGTATGGAAGCATGCAAGTGTGTGTGTAATGCTTATCACAACCAGTGTGTAGATGTCAGAAAGAGAGATTGTGTGTATGTGTGTGTGTGTGTGTGTGTGTGTGTGTACAGCTCTCCTGCATCCTGTAGGGATAATCATCAGCTAGACAACACTCACCCGCTGATCCTACACACACAACCAGGATGGAGCGGAACCAGACAGGAAGTTTGCTTGTGTATGTGTGTGCGTGTGATGGGGGTGCGCATGAGTGTGAATTTTTGGGTATGTGTGTGACAATGAAAGATAAAGAAGGAGATTATGAGTGTCTGATAAAGACAGAATAAATGAGTGTGTTCTTTTGTGTGGATAGGTGCAGGCTTCAGAAAGGCGTGGGGGTGGTAAAGGAGGCGGGTTCACAGTCACAGACGATTGTTTCTATGCCCGTGTCACCAAATGGTTGAAAAAGCCTCCACAAATTAGCGACCGCCTGCGGTGCAATGCGAAAAAACGCATCACATTTCATGTCAAATGTTGACCTTTGTAAGGCAGTCAGAGCAGACAGATCAATCACTTAATCGTGTCTAAACTCAGGTCAGTCTCGGTGGAGAGGTAATGAAGCATGGACCTTCTGAAAATGAACAGATTGCTCTCAAGATGGCAGGAGAGAGTGTTAGATGTTTCAGCAGTGTGAATTTCTAATAGAAAATCATCGCTATCACGCATAAAAGCATGCATTCACTCGCTCACTCACTCATGCACAGCACAGAACGCTTTGAACAACTGAGGGATTTGTTGATGAACAGTCTGGGATTCGCTTGCATGTCCTCTCTAATGCACAACTATATCTTAGTTTTGGGGGTGAACAGGGATTTTCATTAAACACTAAACCAATATGCAAATATTTTAAATTAAAGTCAAAATCAAAGTTTTATGGCTTTTAGGCATAGATAGGTCGTATTCAGGATTAGGGCTGACTAAATAATATTAAAATAATTCCAGAATCAACAATTCAGTTGACTGAAAACATGAATCCTGAAGTGGATGTGTGCCCTTCAGTGTATATTGTGGTTATGGTCCTGTTGGTAGTAGGTAGTTAGCATCCTTTTGTATTAGTTTTTTTGTCAAATAAAATGCCCTTTGCAAGTAACCTTTGGATGTCAAAACATTAAACTAACATTAAAAATTCTGCATCCTGTTTGCTACTTCGAATTATGCAAAATGAGAAACTGAACTGAAATGTTAAATGCATTTTCAATGCCATTCTGGATGCAGCACAACTCATGCAAACAGACTGTGTTTAATGTAACTCCCTAGCAATCATGATGCTTGTGAGGCTCTGAGGATTTGATAATTACCAGCATATGCTCTTTTCCTTCTGTTAGCGGTTGTAGACACTGCAGCACTCATTTTGTTCTCTATGATGAGTTTATCAACCACATTCAACCACCATGCAACTCCAAAGAACTGCAAATAAAAAACACATGTGGCTAGTGTAGCGTTACCATCCTCTGGTACACCACAGGCTAATAAAGTTAGCCTCTAATGCTAAAAGAGGGTAGTGTTAATGAATAGCGTGCAATATAGAGATCAACTGGACATGACCAAATGTAGTCTTGACCCTGTCAGTGAGTGAAAACTAACTGCATTAATACAGAAGGACTCTAATGGAAGTGTAGACAAGCGGCACTTGGATAAAGCACAGTGTGACTGAAAACTAGAGCAAGGCTCCCGTCGTGAAAGAGGAAAGCCAAAGGCGATGATGTCACTGCCTAAAAACAATGCCTCATTCAGGCAGACTAGGGGGCAGGAAGCTGCTAGTCATTTAAAACCGGGGAGAAAAAAACGACAACATCTGCTGCTGCGTCCAATCCAGATGGATGCAGAGAGAGAGGGGGAGAGAGAGACGGCAGCAATATTAGACCTATCTTTCATTGGCTCCCAGAGGTGGAAATCTTTCCTCTTGGATACTGGCTCAGATCCGTGCAATATAAAAAAGTTTCCAGTCAGCTAGGTCGCAGTGTGATACTCCCTTCAAAACATGGCAGGTTCTCATTTTCGACCCAGGTTCATTAGAAAACGTGCACATGAGGACATGTCTGCAAAGCAATATTAGGATGCTTCTTGCACTTTTCAAAGTGAAATGTCCAGTGAGTGATGCTAAAAGCACTTTCAGTTTTATGAATTTTGGTTATGTTTTCTTGTTGATTGTATCGCGTAAATTCGGAAATGAAACTTCTGGTAAGTTGCTCTAAAAGGTTAATGCTCTATTGTTAACAAAAATCTGGCTCTGAACATAATGGCTAGTGTTAGCAAAAGCAAATGTGAGATAAAAATGCATCTGCTGAAGCAAAAAGTGAGTACCAGATGAGCTTACAAGCAAGTTTACTACATTAGATAAGCCATACATTTTGAGATAGTTATGTGAGGCAACGGCTATAATGTATAAATGTACAACTATGGTAAAAGTATTCTGAGGTCATAACATAGTATTGTTCAAGTGTGCGTGAAAGCGTGTGAAAATAACTCTTTACTAATCAATTATCCGCCCCCATAATAATGACTTGTGTAAAAAGGTGTTTATACTCCTGCTACAGTTTGTTTCATTTGCATTTGTATGTGTTTGCACATTTTTGTAAACATATATGTGCAGGCATGTTTTTCCAGTGAGCCTAGGTTGCTCATTTCTATGCAGTTTGGATCAGAGTAAGGAGTAGCAAATAGTCATTGACTGTGGACTGAATCTTGACTCCATTCCAGATGAGCCAATGTCTGTGCTGGGATGAAAGCATGAAGCATGAAACTTGTTACTCACTAGTTTGAGACCATGTTATTAACTTGTGCTGCATGCCATCTACTGGGCAGATCAAGCAGGATATTTAGTTGCATCCTTACCTGATAGAGTTTGGCATCGTTCCTCCACTCTCTCCATTCCCAGGCAGCTCAATGTGGAATCCATTAGGGATGCTCCATTGTGCCGGCTGACTCAAGACATTTTCCGACCTGCTTCCTGGAATAGTGGTCCGTAGCGGACTTGCAGAGCTGGCTTCATCCCTTGACGTCTCCAGCTCAGTCTCACCCTCAGCCCCTTCCTGCACGGTCTCCAGCTCCAGCTCTGGAGGTTCAGGGCCCATTAGGGCCCTCTGCTGGATGAGAGGGGTGAGCGGCGCCTCGAAGCTGACGCAGCTGTCCGTCTCGTCGGTGAGCGACAGCACGTCCAGTGAATCCAAACTGCTGTAGCAAGTCCCGCCTCTCAGAAGCTCCGACTCAACGATGCGCTCGAACGTGGAGCTGAAGCCGTCCTGGCTCTCTTTCGTTCTGTCGTACTCTTCCTCTCCGTCGTCCTCTTCCTCATCTACTGCTGTGATCTTGGCGACCTGCTCGACAATGCTCTCAAATGTAGAGCTGAAACTGTCCTGATTTCGAGTCTCCCTTTCCTCCCCGCCGTCCTCCCTCTCTTCCTCGTCCTCTACCTCAGCATCTGCTTCTTCTACGGAGAGCTCAAACGTGGAGCTGAAGGCGTCTAGGTTCCCCTGTGCTGCAGGCTCTTCCAGGACTTCCTCTTCATCCTCCTGCCCTTCGCTGTCATCCTCGGTCCCGTTCTCAAACCTGCAGTTACAAAGATGCCAGTTAATGTATTCCCAAACCTATCCAGTAAAAAAACACATCACACAGTCACAACTGGCTAAAGAGGTCTCGCTTTAGACTATACACAAAAGCTCTTAGGCTGGCTGGCATGCGCTGTACGTGTTCCTATCTTTAGTCGGGCTGCTGTCACAGTTCTTCAGCACAACTGCAGTGGAGGAGTCCCAGCAGAGAGAAGCATCATTCAGGACAGCTCCCCTGCCACGTATGGTGCCCAAAATATCTCCCCACCCTCATTGTAACATGCGTGCCACATCATTTGTGAAGCCTGACATTGAAAATGGCAAAGCTAAACTCTGTAATACATGCGTTTCATATTCAAAATATTTTGTAAGACTTGACAAGCCAGGCATTGTTAAATTCACTGTGAAAAGATAGGAGCCTTTCAAGGGGATTTATTGATCTTTTAAGGGTATGTTCAGACATCAGCTTGATCCTTTTTGGGAAGATCATTAGGATATGTGATTTGTTTAGCACTTTTGACACTTGCCAAATTCACAACTGGTTTTCTCGGAAATTAGAGTTGACAAAGTGTCAGGGATAAAATAATATAATAAAGCAAACATACTGAATGTATCGATATTGAGGTTTTATTTAAATTTCTTTTAATTTAAATACATTTGAATTTGTCATTCAAACTGCATTTTTGCATTCTGTTTAATTCCTCAATTTAAATTAAATTCAAATTCAGGACTCTCAGTTCCATTCTGAATAGCATGTAAACTTATATTGGACTAAAATATTACTTTAGAGGGTACTATGTATTATTAAGTATGTTTACCAGTGCAATTAGTCCTCGTGTGTGTTCAAGTAAATGTAATGTACGGGTGAATATTTGAAGGCTTAAACAAAGTACATTACCATTCAAAGGTTTAAGGTTAGTAGGGGTTTTAAATGTTTTTGAAAGCAGTCTGTTATTTCTACTAAAGCTGCTTTTATTTAAAAATACAATAATAATATTTAGAAAAATAAAGTAATTAAAATATGAAAAGTTTTTAATAAAAAATATTTCTAACATGCAATTAATTCTTTTGATGGCAAAGCTAAATCAGCATCTTTACTCCAGTCTTCAATGTTGAACAGTTGTGCTGCTTAATATCTTATTTGTATTTTTTCTTACATTTTTTAGTATTATTCAATTAACAGAAACAACAGCATTTCTGCAATTTTTGTAGCATAAAAGTATTTACTATCATTTTTGATCAACTTAATGCATCCTGGCTAATAAAAGTATCTTTCAGATTATGTGTAAAAAAAATTCAAGGAAGGGATTCAAGGAAGAATTATTGCTTCACTCTGACAAAAATCACACTTTTAAAGTGTATTTAAATGTACACTATATCTTATTTTACTAACCTTAGAGAGCACAGGGGCTTGGTTATGTCCTTTTCTGGGCTCTGAGGCGGCAGCGACTGTGTGTCTTCACCTTCAAGGATGTCCCTATTACCGTTTTCTGTTACAGGTTTAAAGCAGCTGCCCTCAATCTCAGCGTTTCTACCTTCCTCTTCTAATGTCACCTTCTCATCCTCCTTTGAGCTGGACTGTGTGTTTCTGTTATTCTCTGTATCTCCGTCTTCTGCTTCACCTTGCTGCTCCTCCTCTGTCTTTGTCCCATTACGGGGCTCCAAATCTCTCGCCATAGAGCTGTCAGCCTCCTCCTCTCCCTCAGGTGTTGGGGGTGTATCTGGAGGTGGGGTGTATGCGCGGAGGGGGTCATGCTGCCCCTCCTGACTCATGGTGGCCTCCTCAATCACGGTGTCCTGGCAGCCTGGGGTCACAAGGTCAGGGTCAGGAACAAGGGACAGGGTAGAGTTCACACCTATTAAGAAAGAAGGTGAGACAGAGCAATGAGATTTCAGATAAAGGTGAGCACTGAATAATAAAGGATAAGGACCTAGTGAGAAAAACTGCATTCATAATCCACTCTCATTAGTATGTATATTAAAAACCACCGTGGCAAAGAATGCATAAAAGCCCATCTGTTTCCAGAGGAAATACTGCTTCAATAGTTCATAACTCAAAGTTATAGGCATTTTCAGGCATGTTTCAAAAAAAAACAAAAACTGGTATAAGTGGATAACCAACATAGGGAGTAATATTTTGAAAACTATAATCAATAACCTACAACTAATTCTTTAATTTGACAAATCTGAGAACAAAATAGATATCTCTTCTAAAACACTTTCAAAAATAAAGGTTCCAAAAGTAAACCTTTTTGAACCATTTTGGTATTGTGTAGAATGGAAATTGTTCCACGGATGTTAAAGATTCTTCATGGAACCATAGATGCCAGTACAGAACCTTTATTTTTAAAAGTGTAGAAGAGACTTGTGTGATCAAAAGGGCTTCTTTTGCTCTCCATTTAACCTCGATAATGTCTGGGGAATAATATAACTGAAATAACACTGAGATTTTTCCTTCACATTTGATAAATACTGCAGTCCATCAAATCAGACACGAGGAGAAAATATGTCAGGCCGGCGTGTGAGACAGCAGCTCACTGGACATTATAGGTGACATGAAGCAGAATCTTAAAAGTTTAAACAGTGATTCAGACTCCATTATCTGCTGTCATCCTTGCTCGATCAGTCCTCTCACCCCAAATTGTGCCGCTTGGTCAGGGCCATTATTTATTCAAAAAGGATTAATATTCCAAGTCTTCCGAGGCAGAATTATTGATTTGTGAGAAGAATGAATAGACACGATCCGTCACGTCTCCATCTTGTGTTGCAGTCTTTGTGCGTAAATTCAAAAAATGCTGCCAGAAGAATCCTTATGTCAACTTTGGTTGTGAAATGCTATCGGCTTTTAAATGTCTTGTTACCGACTGTGTCATTCTACACGGCGGCAGTATCATTTTGAATGAGATGTGAGCGTGTTTTCAGGGATTAAATCCTTTCTTCACATAAAGACACCGTATGGCTTCAGAAGGACCTGGAATGCAACATGACTTGTTTGTAATGCTTTTTTACTGCTTGCGGTCTGTTTTTGCGAAAAAAAAAACCCGTGAGTGCATATATATATTAGAAATGCAAGCAAATAATTACAATAAGACAAACAATTGAAAACAACTGACGCCCTTCACATCGAAAAATGAAAACTGATGCGAAAACAGCCCTGACCAAGCTGCAAAATTTGACAAGTTGGGATGAGACCGTGTTGGAAATGCTTTATCTTTGACCCCGCAAACCTCAAGCGCCACTGATGTTTTACACGCTAGAGGCTCACACGCACTCGCAACACAACACACAGACCAGAACGATCTGCTGAGGGTGAATTTAAGGGTCAGTCTGAGTCTAATTTTAAATGCTGCTCTGATTTCTAACATCTGCTCTGGGGAATCTTCTCTAAACTCATGGGCCGCAGCGGTACCGGACAGGACAGATGTTCAGGGCCACATTATACAGCAACTTTCACTAACTCATTTTACTTCTGTAATGTTACATATTTCCGAGTGTAACAGGATATTCAGTGAATACAAATAGACTTCACTTCACTTTATCCATTAGATGTTAATTGCATTGTAAAAAGTGGGCAGAATAGCATCTGCCGAACATTAATCAATAGACCGCATTGCGATGGGAAGACCGGATCACTTTACTCACTCTGAATCTCATTCAGCAAAACAGACTAATCTTTATTCATTTATACATTTGAGCAGAGTTAAATGAAAATATTTTATTTTTAATATCTAAATTCCCTGAGATGCTTAAATTAGGCAATGCATCCAAAGACAGAAATGATCTCGTAGTCCCTACTGCATTTTCTAATCCAAATCATTCACTAGCTTTTCACGTGACAGATGCAAAAATGAAAAGTTCATGAGCAATCCATCACTATCACAGCCTAAAAGGAAATTAATTTCAAAAGTGGAGAAAGTTATTACATTTTAATGAAAGATCTCTAAAAACAAACTGTTTTGGACAATGTTCATTTAGAATAACGCGCCTTAAGGAATCTGTCATAATTGGATCAGGAATGTATCGCAAGAAAATTAATACGGTCTATTTTAATTTAACAACGACTTTGAAGATGAAATCTGCTGCTAGCATCAAAAAAAAGAAATAGCAAAAATAACACAGATTTCCAGAACACTACCTAGTGTCGATCAAAACTTTTTAAATAAATCTCTTTTATTTAAAGGCTACCTTTGTTTGTTTAAAAAATACTGTGAAAAGAGCAATATTTTGAATTACTATTACAATTTAAAATATCTATCTATCACACGATCCTTCAGAAATCATTTTAATATACTGATTATACCGATTTGTCGCTCAAGAAACATTTATTATTAACAATGCTGAAAACAGTTACTTTATTAATTCACCGAGATACATGTATTTCAGGATTTTAGGATAAATACAAAGAATCAAAAGAACAACATGTATTTAAAATCTTTGAAACATGTTTTTACTGTCACTATCAATCAATCCATTGAATGCACCCTTACCATATAAAAGTATCATTTTCATTAAAGAAAAGTAAAAATGTGAACAATAGTATAGCTTATAGCTGTCTCCGCATATTAAACTGAGAAGTACAAGTGTGACTTAAATTCACATTCAGAGCATTTTCTCTAGAGCTCTTCGTTAAACCCAGTGAACAGGACAGATGCTTAGCAGCACATCATGACATGTTTAATACGCATTTACCAAATGGACAGGCACACAAACACAGGCTGGAATATAAACAGCACACATGTACAGAAAATCCCTCTCTCTGGCAGAAACAGTCGAACATCCTCCGAGTTAAATGTGAAGCTCAACCGCTTTTTTTCTGCAGCTCTGACTCAGGCGACGCTGTTTAAAGCTTTCTAATGCCGAACATCTGATCGAATCAAACCGCAGTAAAACCCAAGTTTCCATTACATTAAAGCTCTATGGCCCAAACTGCCACTTACATTAGGCAACAAATCAAATCTCTTCAAGTGTATATTCAGTGCTGCTTGACAGAATACACACCAATTCATCTTAATCGTACCAGTTGGACATTATTTCGATTGAATTAGGTCAACGGTTTGTGGATTTGCGTGCTGTTACGTTATTGTGACATTTACCCCTTCCATTTCCCCCTAAACGCCAGCGACACGGGAATTTTTAAAAAACACACACCGCCTCACACCGCACAGGACATTTCGATGTGACATTTAGCAAAAGAGGCTCTCGGAGCGTTACCTTTGACCTCGGCTCTTCATTCAAACACACGTGGTTAATGTTTGACATTCTGCACGGGCGCTCAGTACCCAAAGTCCGTCC
>NC_056712.1:10667176-10679676 GCF_018831695.1 Puntigrus tetrazona
TCTGAAATGTTTTTACTGTACATATGTATCTATGTATGTACATGTGTGTGTGTGTGTGTGTGTGTGTATATATGATTTGCCTTTTTGAATACAACATATAAATTACATGCAAAATTACAACAAATATATAATAATAATAGTAATAGCAATAATAATAATAAACTATTTAGCAGTTCATTTGAAATTCTGAATGTTTAGTCAAATAAAATGTCTTGGTTTTTAGACAGGCAACATTTGAGGCATACCTACTGAATTTGAATTGGGACCTTACCCAAGAAGTCCAAGACAATCTTGAAAGGAACTTTGCTGTAAGGAGAAAAAAAATGAAAAGGCATAGTAAGTTATATTTCATTTTCACTCTACAACACAACACAATGATTTGCATGATTCAAAATATAGAAAACATCTGTGACAAATCAATACAGAAAATTCCTACATCAGACCCAGTTTTTATGGACTTTTAACTTGACCATTAATAGTAGCATTGTTACTGTCCTGTGGTGTGGCCAGTTTTTTCTAGTCTGTTCACTGGTGTAGCAAACATCTTTAACAAATATATGATGATACTGGAATATTCATAAAAAAATAGCATCGTTACCAAAATGGTTGCCACTAGCCCTGTTTACTCCTACTCCTACAAAAATTGACAATTATGAAATTGAAATTAAATACTACAAATAGGATCATTTGACAATTGCAATTCAGGATGTTGTATCTCTGCATTGTTAGGAAAAAAACAATGGTGCTGAAACATCACCAGCTCCATAAAATCTAGTGATTGTGAGCTGTCAATTTTTGATGAACCCATACATTAGAATTTAATGGGCAGGTCTCTCCTGTTTGTATAATTTGCATTTTGCTCCAGTGCGTGAAAATGAACCAGTGAATGCCCACACTGTCATCCTGGTGTTCATTCATGGAGAAACTGGAAAGGAAACTGGTATTAAAGAGAGAGAGAGAGAGAGAGAGAGAGAGAGAAAAGAGAAGCACCATTCACCTATGCTAATGATATGTCAGGGACCTGAGGCTGGGGTTATGGGCTCTGCTAGTGTAGTTGAGTGAAAGAGAATGAAAATTGTGGGATCAGGAGCACTAAAACAGCAGACCCCAGACACTGTCAATCTTAATCACTTATTCATTAGACGTCCACCCTCTTCCTCGACCATCCCTTCATCCCATGGGATCCGGTGGAGGCAGGTTGGGGGCTGGGACATCCCAGCGCGACAGCAGGAGGAATCCTGAAGGAGTGTCCGTGTTGGGAATGTCGCAGGAAGGTGGAGTGTCCTATACAGAAATGGGGGATGAGAGGAGACAAAACGGAGGTGTTTTTTGGGGGGGGAAGGGCGAAAATGGAAGAAAGGTGTTATAGAGCTCAAACAGATGGAAATTATTGAACCATGGATGTATGGATGGATGGAAGGACAGATTGGAAAAGAGATGTGAAATGAGCAGTTAGAAATGAATTTGAAAATAATATGGCAGGAGTGTTAAAAAAAAAAAAAAAGTTCTGTCATTGTTTATTCACCGTGACGTCATTTCTCATCCATATGGCTTTATTTTTGTCTGAGGAACACTTTTGAATGTAGCTATGAAACAGCTTTACACAGTGTAACTTTTAAAATATGATTAACAATATCTTTCACTTATGCGTTCAGATTATAAAAATGACTTTAAACGTGAATGATAAAATGGCAGTGGTTGTTGTTTGTGATGTAAAGAAACATTTTGCACCAGTTTAAATATATAGAAAGTTGTGTGAGACATGAGAGCTGCAGCAGATGGGAATTATATATATATAATTCTTATAGTCTGTGACTCATCATATAGCCAGACCTTCAGACCTAAACATTCTCTCTCCCTTCCCGCTCAGTCAGGAACCTTTGGCGTCACTTTTTGATGCACAGGGTGCACAGGTCCTCCTTTGCTTTAAATAAATCTCCCTTGGCATCACAATTCTGACGCAAGATACTGTGAATTCTATTGTCATGATTAGATTATATACTGGGTAATGATATTTCCATTATTGCATATATGTTGGGGTGTTATTTTTCATTGTAAACAGGCACAACAGTTTTATTTATATATCATTATTTCCGAGCATGCAACCCAACATTTATATATATATATATATATATATATATATACATATAGTACATATGCTATAAGCATACTAATACAATTAATGTGATGAATATTTGTCAGATCATATTACCTATGTGCATCTATTTAATTGTATTTAAATAATCATATTTTCAAAATGCATTTATTCAAGTGACTTAAAATCTGTTTAAATCTGCTTATTGTGAAAAAAAAATCACATTGTAAATTGTAAAAATATTAAATTGTAAATTAAACAAATTGGATTTATTAATTTAAAAAAATATATAAACCTGATTGTGTATGCTTAAAACAGTTTTATTACAGAAATCACACTTGTCTCGCTTATGCATGACTGACGAATATGCATCACATTAAGTTTATTTTAAAACTGTAATCCAAATGGATGCAAATTTTATATCCAGTTCAAATAAATAAATCTTAAATTAACACGTTAACTATTCCTTTAAAGAAAATTAAGATATGGTGAGTGGGAGGGATGCATGGGTGGGTGGGTTCAGTGATGGATGTATGATGGATGGAGGGTGTGATGGGGAGAATGAATGATGGATGGACAGCGGTAGAAAATAGATCGTGACAAAGGCTGGAGATGTGGGAAGAGGAGGGAGAGACTGGCCTCGGGGATACTTAGCAAGCGGAGACAGTAAGAGCCAGGGGACGGCGTGGACAGGATCTGATTGGTCATTTGTGGGTTTTCAGTCCAGATATGAGAATGAAAGAGACGCAGCCGGTTTCCCAGAGGCCTCCCCTGAACCCTGGTCCACTGCTCCCAACGGACTCTTTTCTCACCATACAATACATACTGGCTTGAGGCCAGCAGGACTGTCCAAACAGAAACACGCACTGGACAAAAAGAGCCTGCGAGATAGCGGGGTGAATGTAAAGATGTCGGGGGGCATTCAGAGAACGGGTTGGTGTTGCTTGGGGAAGGGGGGAGGAGTCGGAGTGTAGATGCAAGGCATTCTGGGTAAACTCCATGGGGACGACCAGGTGAGGGAGGCAGTTAAAAGAAGCTGAGTCAGCGGGACAGAAGAAATGGGGAGGTACAATCATATGGATAGAATGATGAATGTAGTTACAGTATGATGGCACTACGGCAATTATTTACTCACCATCATTTCTATATGACAGGCTTTCTTTGCTGTGAGGCAAAGCAGACATCATTGCAGTCTTCAGTGTCACATGATCCTTCAAAAATCATTGTAATGCTGATTGGCTGCTCAGGAAACATCATTATTAATGTTAAAAAACAGTTAACAGCTGTTTATTATTTTGGTGAAAAAAAAAAAAATTCTTAAATGTTAAAAACATTCAAAATAACAATTTCTATTTCTATGTTTGTAACATTATACATGTCTTTACTTTTCATTGTTGACCAGTTTAATGCATCCCTGCTGAATAATTCTTTGATACGTTCTATATTCTGTGCTATATTCTACACGCACGTAGTAATGCGCAGAAAATCCACTCTGCTGTGGATTTAAAAACTCATTCTCTGTACATTCACATGTTCAAAAGATTGCTAGTTTTCATCCTCTCAGCTAAAGCCACAGCTAAATTGATTCTCGAAGGAAAAAAAAAAAAAAAAATCACTACATTTCTACTGTTGGGGAGTATTTAGTTACATGTAAAGGGATTACAAAATGTAATTATAAAATAAATGTAACTGTAATCGGTTACTGTTACTAAGAAAACAACGTGTAATTAAATTACAGCTGCTTATGAAAATGTTATCTGAATATTTTATCACACTGATTGCAGTGATTGCTTTAAAATATGAGACACTGTTGTTTCAGCCACAGAATAGGACACGCGTCTAATTTTGTGTTGGCTGCGTTTTCAAATTAAAATATTACAATCAAGTGATGAAGGATTTCGAAAGCCTAACTGCAATCAGTTTTAAATACTACTATAAAGGTTAACCTTGCCTGGTTTAAATATTTTAAAATGATTAACGGCATTAAAAATAAAGAAAGGCATTCAAAAAGTAATTAAACTGAATAGGTTACATTATCTTTTAATAAAGTCAAGGGTAACTTGAATTCTGTAACCTCTTACTTTTCTGAAGAAACTGTCCCAAAACTGTACACTTCAATATCAAAAAATGATGATCCATAAAGAAATTGCTTGAAAGCAGTCAATTATGGTATAGTTCATTTATTTATTGTTATTATTCATTATATTCTGTCACATCTAGTCCCTCCTGCAAGGTTTCACAGAGCAAGGTTAAATGCGATGCGCATTTACTCACCAATATGATCGGTTTCTTTATTCTTAGGGCAGAGGAATTGCAGGATTTAAGAGAGAGGAGGATATGGATGATGCCGAGATGCTGAAGGTGAACGGTTGCTGGGGTGCGCTGGCATTTTGGCTGGTTCATGGAGGGAAGGTTTCGGTTCAACTGTACAGTGTCAGCCCAGTGAACAGGAACCAGTCATCCCTTGACATTTGAAAAGCCTGACAAGACCCTAATATCTGCAGCACTGCTAAGAATGTGTGTGTGTGTGAGCTATATAGTTTAATGCAAGATCTCCTCCACACAATTAATGTCAAGAAGACGTGTACATTATCTGAAGAAAACCCGAGTGGCGCTTATCTATGCAGAACTCACTGCCATCATGGTTTTATCGTCCATTTGCTTTGAAAAGTAGCAGCACACTGAACAATCCACACGATTTCCTTTAAAAAGCTTCTAACCCTTAAAGTATCAACAACGGTGCCTTGGCAAGGACCATTAAGTATGACAAATCCGCTCGGCCTGCCATTACGTCTTAGAGGTATTTACGGCCATTTATTTCATTAAACACTTTTAACGAGCTTTGGATGAGAAATTTAGCATTTGATGGGTTTAAACACCTCCTTGATTCTGCTGCAAATTACTGCCAGGACATCAGATGACAGAAATGTCATACTTAAATGTCAGAGTGTTTAGCCGTAATAGAGCGAACCGACCAAACAAAGGGCCTGAGCGTTTATCTCTCCGCCACTGCTGCAATCTCTACGCTTTCATTAGGCAAACAATGGCATCTGATCACTCACTGTTCTGCTTTGTTCCGTGTGATTTCCTTCCGTGTAAGAAAGGTTTGAGATGGCACAAATGCCTCTGTGCACGTGTGTGGATCGGCCCCCGAGTGCTGACGATGCAAAAACAAAAAGGAAGAAACGGCAAAAACACGGATTAAATTACTGTGCATCTTTGGTGTTTTGTCAGTGCGGATGCCCGCTGCAATACTTCACGAACCCACTGCTGCCAGCCTTTATTTGCGCATGCTATCTGTGTTTGTCTGCTGCAGAGTGATCAATAGAAAATATCTGGTCTCATAAAAATATGTACCTCTGTGCACATTTTCAAAGCGAAACGTCCACAGAGTGGCGCTGAAACACAGGTACGTGAACCCCGGCACGTTTTTTATTGCGTTGATATAGGTATGTAATGCGGCGGCAATCTTTTACAATTTCATAGATTTTTTTATAAACATCATGAGAAGCTATTGGCTGGGTTGATATAATTCCTAAATATGAAATTTCTTTAATTTTTATTAATTGTTTGACCATTTTATTAGCTCTTTTTGTTGTGCTACTACTGACACAATACAGCAAATAAAATCTGCAAAAACAACAACTCTAAAACAAAGCAATTTCATAATTTATTCTGCATAATTTATCAATGCACTCTGGGAATCAAGTACCGGCTACAGTTCTTTTTTACTCACTAGAACGCTTGTTTAAGTGAACTACACTGACTAAGCATTTTTTAGTACAAAATACAATTTTTATTTCACTTCACTTAAGTTTTTTAAGGCCTATGCTTTTTTTTTAAGTAAGCCCAACTAATTGTAAATCTCCCAGCATATTGTTTTTATAACCGATATTCTTCAAGTAATTGTTCAAAAATTACGCTTTATGAAACTAATTGTAAAAGTGCAATAATAACTGTATTAAATTGTAATAATATTTACTGTATTGTAATAATATCAAATAATGCAGATATATTTCTTTCAGAAATCTTACTCAGCATACATTTGTGAACAGCTGTGTACAACAACATTTGTATTTTGTATTAAAATTCTATTTACCACTTGCTTTGTGCTCACGGCGAGCATGCTCATTCTATAATTAACCTAATTTACATAAAAAGGTGTGTTCGGCTCAAAAGAACAAAAGCTTCATTTAAATACAAGGCACTGATATTTTAGCACATTTAGTGCTTGGTTAAAGTGTATTGTGATCGGTTAGTTTGTGCCGGAATATGAAAGCATAACCGGTCTCTGTGTTTACACGTGCAATGCCCATGTGTGCATGTGAGGGAGAAAACAAAAGCACGTTGGTTTGCACATTGTGACATTTACACAGGATTGCGACATGCTGTCGTGCCGTCACAAAACACAGAGCACATAAAGATGTCAGATTTCAGCTGTCAAGTGGAAAATTGACAAGAAAAACAGAAAACCCTGTGGGAAGCTGAAATAAAAATAATGTTCATGTGACTCCCAGCGCCGACCAGACGGCGGGACGCGATTACGGCTGTCCAATAATGAGCCAGTCAGCACGAGTTAGCATCAAGAGGGACAAGAAGCATATCTGACATGCAGATGTATCTGTTTAATTACCGTACACTCTTGATGTGTGTGAGAGAGAGAGGCGGTTGAAGGTTTGTTTGGTTATTAACGCATCCATTATCACACACACAAATGCACACATTGTTATTGGCCGAGTTGAAGTGATATTACAGCGCTGGTCAGGGTTATGAAATAATGCAATTAGCAGCTCTTGCAAAGGCAAGCATCACTATTACCCGAGTCATATCTAGAGAAATGCAGGTGGGCTCTTCTTAATTGAGACGCTAATGAGCTTGTGCAGAATTTACTGAAAAAGTGAAAAGTGTACCCCACAAACACAATGAAGCCTTTAAAAGTAGCTAAATGACTACCCCTTCACGGTTCACGGTTAATCATAGTCAAAATAAAAGTTTTTGTTTACATACATATATATATATATATATATATATATATATATATATATATATATATATATATATATATATATATATATATATATATATATATATATATATATATATATATATATATATATATATATATATATATATATATATATATATATATATATATATATATATATATATATATATATATATATATATATATATATATATATATATATATATATATATATATATATATATATATATATATATATATATATATATATATATATATATATATATATATATATATATATATATATATATATATATATATATATATATATATATATATATATACATTTTATATAACATTTTATACAACATTTTATTATATATATATATATATAATAATCAATGTAGATATATACACGTAAATAAATATTTTTCAAATATATACAGTATCTGGGAATATTTATACAAACATAATAAGTAAACACATGTATTATGTAAAGAAAACTTTTATTTTAAATGTGATTAATTGCGATTAATCATTTGACAGCACTAGTAAAAATAAAGGGTTCCTCAAAAAATATTATGCACCAAAACGGTTTTCAACATTGATTACAATAAGAAACGTTTCTTGAGCAAATGAGCATATAAGAATGATTTCTGAAGTATCACGTAACACTGAAGCCTGAAGTAATGATGCTGGAAATTTACTCACAAAAAGCCTATTTTGACTCTGAGTGTGTGCAGAAATCAGCAGACAGCGCATGAAAAAGTGATGAAGATTTGTTCTGTGCCTGCCTTTCACAGAGAGAACCGAGGGCCTAGACTCGAACAAAGACATGAACTCTGGTTCCAGTGCAACTGCAGAGTAGTACAAACATGCACAGAGAGAGGGAGAGCAAACAGAAAGAAAGACAGAGGGACAGATTAACTGGTGAATGTTGACCTTGCCAGCTGGTGGTTGAAGGAGCTACTCACACACACACACACACACACCCGGATATAGCTCTCTGGAGTGCACGAGCTGTCAGGTTGGCACTGTGATGCAGTGGAGGAGGGGCCATATAGGGTGTGAGTTTATACCAATCCCTAAACATCCTCTCCAACACAAACACTCCACATGCTTACCCAAAATCCCACAGGCTGGGTGCATCGCCGTTCACAACTGGTCTGGCATGGGCCTAAATCACATCTGATCTGTGACCTCCATACGGTCAGTCCAGATCTCACACTCCATCAACAAATCTGCTTCAAACATTTGCTTGGTCTTCACCCAAATAGACAAGATGCACATTGTAAAAACATTTTCATCATTATAACAACAACATCTGTTTTCATCTATTCAGTTTGTCGCAATAATTTGTTTTTTGAGTACAATTTTTATTAGGCTTCAGAGTTTCAACTTTTTGCATCAAAAATTTTTAAAGTGGCAGAGCTTAAGTAACTTCGACATCAGTTTTATTTGACATTTTATTAAACAGCTCATCTTTGAAAAATTACGTTTTACATATTTTTACTATTTAAAAACTTAAATGTTATTACTTTCATTTTAAATTGTATATTCATATATAATCATATGTTTAATCATCTTTATCCTGCTTTATTTAAACTGAATTATAAAGAAAATAAATAAAAATGTATTAAAATTATTTATTAAAATATTACAATTATTAACTACCTTTCGATGTGCATTGTTCATTTTATTCATAATCAAACTCCGTCCAGTCTCTTCAGACGATCAATGCAGAAGAAATGAGAAGAGACATTTTCTGTATTAGCACCATAAATCCTCATAAAACACAAACCAGGTGCAAAAGCAAACGTCTTCTCACGCTTGCGTTAGAAAGAAATATTTCTGATAAGAAAAATGTGTTTAGTTCACATCTAAAGAACGGTGGCTCCGGTGTGCTATCACACACAGAGCTCACTAATCTAACCATCTAAACATACAACCTCTGCCTATCTGTAATAATCTACAGTTAGGAAGAAAAATATAATTTGTTTGCTTACAAACTCAAACCTCAGGCACCACAAGGGGGCGTTGTTCAATAGTGAATTACACTACGGTCATATATACTGTAACTGTATATCCCTTCAGCCTATGAATTATCAATAGGGTGAGAATAATACTGCAGCTAGTCATAAATTGCCCTACATTTTACATTTGTGTTTTTAATCTAATTACTAGTTAGTAATTATCTTAAAACTTTCACCATTTATTAATTATTAACTACAGAAAGCGATCTGAGATAATGTGCTGAAGGTCCATCGTCGGCCTCAAACCTCCAATCTTGTCGTCGCCAGCCCAGATGTTTAACTCACACTAAGCCATTTAAACCTGAATTTAGACATATTTTCCGCTGATACGAACCCTGATAAGGATTTGACCCATAAACCACCTAATATCATATTCTCACATGTTTATGTTGTCACTGCAGGTCATGCAGGTCCTCAGTTGAAGCGAAACATGAACAGATGGAAAGAATTTAACTTTCCCTGACTGTGGGAAAATACCAGTTAGACAGACAAGAAACTGAAACGATCTGGGCCTGGGTGCCTTACCAAGGAACAAGTACTGTTGACTTCTAAAGAAGCAGACAGACCACATTTTCTGAACATTTCCGATGCCTGGATTTCTTCTGACCCCTGAGCAGCAGTTTCACGGCAGTATCACTCCCTGTATCATGCCAGGCTTTCTGTGCACTGTTGTTGTTCAGATGTGGTCTGTGACTGCTGAAGCAGCGCCAGCATCATTCCACATCCATCTAGGGCCTGAAAACACTATGCCTTCAGTTGTTTCATTAATGCATGGGTCAGTGTCACAAATAAATATAGCAACAACATTTGTTTTATGTGTTTAAATTGTTAAAATAATTAGTATTAATAATAATATTTTGTATACAATTAAGGCTCAGCTTTTCGGATGCTTTTTCAACAAGTTTTTTTTTTTAAGTGACAATAAGCTTAAGTATTTTTGACATTGCTTACATTTTACTAAAAAACTTTAATTTATCTATTATTATTATTATTATTATTATTATTATTATTATTATTATATCTTATTAAATATTTAATATGATATTTTATATAAAAAAGTTAGTTAAATATTGCAATATTTATCCTAGTTTAAATTAAATAAACAGAATTATAAATAAAAGCAATTAAAATAACAGTCACAAACTTTAATTTACAAAGTCCAGGTCACATTTTATAATACAATCAAAAGCAATAAAAATAAGAAATATATATATATATATATATATATATATATATATATATATATATATATATATATATATATATATATATATATATATATATAAAAATAGAATTACAACATTTTGGTATCTGATTCCTGACACAGTGTTCATGATAATTGTTTTTTAATACCATAACAAATCTGATTTTTTTATGTTAATTGCCACAACCATTTGCAGTAATTATTCTCCGTGGTGATACTCATTAGATTCACATTAACATGTTTACATTGCAGTAAGAATACTACAATTTAATGGGGTTTTTTTCTACATAAGCATATTAAAAGCAGTACAACAAATACTCACAGTGTAAATATTTAACTGTTTTAAAATAAGAGATTGTTTTCTATTGTAGCAATACATAAATAAATAAACCTCATGCTTAATTGTAATAATAATTTTGTTTACTTCTTTTTTTGGAGTGAAGCATTGTCACAATGTGGTTCAGAGAAGGAGCGAAAAACGAGAATATAACATAAATAGTCTTTTAATCTACTACACATGAAATAAACAATACAGCTGCAGGCAGAACAGAACCACATACTAACGACGACGATCGGACAAACTGAACTGAAACAAACTGGACTTGAATACAAAGTGAATTACTAAATGAACAAGACACAGCTGAACACAGTAAGACAATTAACTGAAATTAGCGCACGCCGAACACATGGGACAAGAAAACAACAACAGAGTCCAACGATGTGACAAATATGACCTTGACATTTTTTTTTTTTGAGATTCTTTCTCTTACAACAAGAGGAGTTGCAAGGTCACTATCTAGCCAAAAGTTTAAAAAAATAATTTATGTAAATACGCAGGGAAGATATTTGTTCTACAAGAAAATACTATTTCAGTTACTTGCTATTTCTTTGCTATCATTTGTGATATACTAAAATTCAACTTCACCATTTTTTCCAGTGTGGGTGAACAAGCTTGATCAAAGATAGCCATATTGATATGAGATCCCTCAAGGGCATTGAACGAAGCTGATCACAAGCACAGTCCAAACCCCTGGAACAGCTTCAGACTCTATGGAAATCTCTTGTGTTCAAACATTCCCAGTCTGCGGGATTGCTTTGAAAGTCAAATATGCTGTGTGTGAGTGAGTGTGTGTGTGTGAGTGTGTGTGTGTGTGTGTTTACATACACCGCGTGAACCCTAACCCGCCCTGTGCTCCATTGTTGTCCATGCAGGCTCACATGGAGAGAACGGTACTCACATGAACCCATGTGGTCCATTTCAAAAAGAGTGGTGAAAGTCACATGACCGCATGAGTCAGGGAAGAGCAAACAGGTCAGTACACTAAACCAGACACTTCCTGTTTTCCAGAACGCACACACCCGCGGTTTATGACTCGAGTCATTTAAAAAGAAACTTTTTAAGGAAATTTACAAAGCATGCTTGTAGGAAAACAAACACCATGTGACTCCTATTTGAATCTCATTGAAAAATAATTGCATACTTATTCAGATTCTTAACAAAAAGTTATGTGTTAAAGAAATCACCCAAAAAGGAAAATGCTGTGATCCTTTACTAGCTTTTCAAAAAAAAAAAAAAACACTGATCCCCATTGACTCTCACTGTAAACAAAAAAAAAACCAATGAGACGTTTCTCAAGAAATCTTTTGTGTTCTTCTTCAGAAAAGTAAATGATGAGTACTCCTTTTTTGGATGAACTGTCCTTTTACCAGGTTACTGCCTTCATAGTGGGTGTGTAACATGTTTAAGTCATGACTGTGTTAAAAAACAATTGTCAGGTGATTTCGGAAAGAACGAGAGTGTTTACAGAATAAATGAGATCAGCCTTTTAAATTGAATCTGAAGCATGAAATTAAACAGGTTCATTTACTTGTTGAATTAACCTTGTCTTGCGAGGCTTGATGAGAAAATCACCTGTTAAACGCCATTATTTTGTAGACTGAATATGTAATGATATATTCTGTTTGTACTAGAGGTCCAAGAAGTATATAACAATCTTGACGTAGTTTCTGGTTTCCTCCTCGTTTCTTATTATCCATAAAAATAAAATAGCTTTTAATTCACATTTTTACACTTCAGTTCTGCTCAACACGTACTCGCATAATAAACCCCTGTGGCTTTCACAGCTCTGTTTAGTCACAGCTCTATAGAGATGCTGGTCATTGAGTTTTGTGATGTATGGATGT